>NC_091963.1:142105533-142405533 GCF_031021105.1 Erythrolamprus reginae
GCAAAATATTACACAGGGCAAAACCCGAACTTAGAACAATCTACATATACAGTGGAACCCCGACATAAGAGCTGCTCTACTTAAGAGCAACTCGAGATAAGAGCTGGGAGGGGAGAGATATTTTTGTTCTACTTACAAGCCCAAATTCGAGATACAAGCGCCAAGGAGCTGTCTCCTGAAGCCAAACGCTAACTTCCGTGTTCGGCTTCAGGAGACAGCCGCGAAGCGGCGCGCGTGTTTTAAAAGGTTGAAGCCGGCCTGGGGGGCTCGGGGGGGGTGCTTGCAGCTTTCTTTCTTGCTCTTTTTCTTTCTCTCTTTTACCTTCCCTTCCTCTATTTTTTCTTTTCTTTCTCCTTCCCACCTTCTTCCCTCCCTCCCTCCTTTCACTCATTCCTCTCTTACTCTCCCCTTTCATAAGTTTCCTTGCTTCCTTCCTCTGTTCCTGTCCCTTCCCCCTTTCTTTCTTTCTTTCTTGCTCTTTTTCTTTCTCTCTTTTACCTTCCCTTCCTCTATTTCTTCTTTTCTTTCTCCTTCCCACCTTCTTCCCTCCCTCCCTCCCTTCACTCATTCCTCTCTTACTCTCCCCTTTCATAAGTTTCCTTGCTTCCTTCCTCTGTTCCTGTCCCTTCCCTCTTTCCTTCCTTCCTTCCCACCCTCCGTCCATTCATTCACCCATTCCTCTCTTGATCGCTTAAAGCCGGTCCCTGGTGCAAAAAGGGTTGGGGACCTCTGTCCTACAGGATTGGGTGGCAGAGAAGTTGAACATATGTAAATTTAAAAGTTTAAGAAAGTTTACAAGTTAAGTGAAAGAAACTTCATTATTCATTTATATGTACATGTACATTTCTTCATTAAAAACATGTCTTTCTGCATAATTTAGACTAACTTTGTGAGTTTTTTGAGGGCTGGAACCAATTAAAATTATTTACATTAATTCCTATGGGGAAAAGTCGTTCGAGATAAGAGCTGCTCGACTTAAGAGCCCAGGTCCGGAACGAATTAAACTCGTATCTCGAGGTACCACTGTATATATATATATATGTATATATATATATGTATATATATATATATATATATATATATATATATATATATATATATATATATATGTTTTCGTAGATCACTGAAGCATAGTCACCCAATCTATTTGCTACATTCAAAGCAAATCTCCACCCCCACACTACATACTAGAAAGAAATGTCAGTTTGCTAATATTCCATTTACAACAACACAAAGATTGGAACTCCAGCCTGAAGATGGTGAATGTGATTTCACCGAAACGTCGCATAGACATGCAAAACATTACACAGGGCAAAACCCGAACTCAGAACAATCTACATACATATACCCGTGAAAATTTACGAAAACAAATATATATATATATATATATATATATATATATATATATATATATATATATATATATATAACCTTTATATATCCTTATTACATTGAACAATTTATTCATATCTCAACTTCACTTCTACGTTTCCTCTATTATTAAACATATTCAGGAAATTACTTTTCTTTCTTTCCCATACAAAACATATTTAAAAGTTAAATATTTTCAATCTTCATGTTTTCTATTATCAAACTTTTATTCAAAAATATTACTACTAATTAAACATACACATTTTTATTTTTATTTTATCACTTCCTTTTTACTCTGCTCCAAAGTTTTAATCCTCTTTTCTTTTTCTTTTTGGGTTACCTCCCCCACATTTCTTTTAGCTCTCTCATTTCTATCTTTAACTTCCTTTTTTGCTATAATCTCTCTCTTTCTTTCCTCTCTTTCCCCCTTTTTATTGTTTAATATTGCTTTCCTTTTTTCTATTTTTTCTTTCTTTCCCCTTTTAGCTTTTATTTCCTTGCTTATCTTTATCACAGGTCTTACCCTGTTTTGCTACCTTTTTCTCCCTCTGTATTTCAATCCTCCTTTTCTTGTATTTCATTTCTTGTTGTATATTTCTTGGTTCTTCTGTTTCTTTCAATCCTCCAAAATTCTTCATATTTTCCTCATTTGTTTGAACAGCATTTGTTATTTTTTTCCATTATATTTTCCAGTTTTAGTTCTTTTTGATCCATAGTTTGAAGAATTTCTTTCTTTCCCACATGCTGCTCATTTACAATATTCTTAATATATTGGAGCATGCTTTCCACCTCTTTATTTCCAGTTGGTGTTAAATTTGCAACAAAACTTAATCCAAATTATTTGTCCAACAAAGGAAAAAAGTTCCAAGAGTTAAACCCTCTTTTCTCCCACCAAAAGGGTGCTCCTGCTTCAAATTCCTCATCATTATTCTGTGCTCAATTTCATTATTTTATGTTTATAAATCCAGTATATGTAATAGACAATTTATACTGAGGCAAAGACAGCATCCAGTTCGAGTATCATTTTTTTTCCCCTTTAAAATTCAGTATCACTCCAAAAACCACATCTTCTTCTAAATCTTCCAAGAACCCCCCACCCACTCCGCCTTTCTGGTTCCCAAACATTTTTCTTCACTATTTCAGCATGCTTGCACTGGTGCGATTTGTCTTCCTTATCTCCCCCACCCCCGCCTTGTGTTTTTAGGGTTGTTTTAAAAAGCAAGCAGTCTTTTTTAATCCCAGATTGCAAATGACTCACTTTTCCTCCTCCTCAGTCTTGTTAATTCTGGTTCTCCTTCAGCTTTGTGGCAACCATGTTTGCTGCTACAGCTCCACACTGTGGGCCAGGGGATTGGCAGCTAGGCAAGGAGAGATGAGACTCCCCTCTATCCTCTGGGTGGTCCCTCTTCACTTCAACCTCTCTATAGGGAGGCTTAGGTCCGAATTCAGACCCTCAAGCATGGAGTGTTTGGAAATGGCCACACAGGTCATGGTCCTGGCTTCTGAGCTAGCCGAAGGAGGAACAGAAAGTCCATCCAGCTATATTCAAAAAGTTGGCCACTGAAATGAAAATTTGAGCAAAAGTATGAGTAAGAATGTCTTGAAAGGGTCATCCCTTTTTGCCTGATGAACAAAATTCCAGATGTCACATAAAACTAATTTTTTGGCACCCTATTTTGGTATCCCACTGAAACTCAGAGAGTGAATTAAATAAACCCACATGCATTGGTTTTTAATTTTTGTTTTATTTTGGAAGAAATCTTTCATTCTTATGATCTTCTGACTTTCTCCATTTAGATCACATATGGATCAGCTCCATTGATGAATACTGAAACGGCAACATTTGTCAAATGGATGTTCCCAGATGAAAACCACCAATTTAAAGGAATACTGCACTTATTGTTGCATTTTGGATGGATTTGGGTTGGGTTAGTTTCTATGTACGAAGAAGATAGAGACAGGTTCGTTCAAAACAGACTGCCCACATTTTCAGAGAAAGGAATCTGCTTTAACTTTATAGAATGTATTCCCCCAATAATGTATGGTGAGGCAGCTGCTGAGTGGATGGAAAGTACAGGGGAAATATTCAGAGTGATCATGGAGAGTACAGTGATTGCAGTGATCTTAAGTGCTGAAATTACAGGCTTGGTGCCTTTGAGACTAATGATCTATTTTTTCAACTATGATAATATTCCAAAGGAGAGGACAGCCAAAGTTTGGATCATGACAGCCCAGATGGAATTCACAACCCTTCTAATGCAAAGACCATTACCCATTGATTTTCTTCATGGTGCACTTTCTTTTGCAATTCACTCAAAGGAGCCGAGAGGATTCCAACAATTTATGCAGAAGAGAAACCCAAACTTAGGAAAAAATGATGGGTTTATTAGGGATTTCTGGAAAGATGCCTTTGAATGCTCATTTTCCACTGATATTACAGATGGGGATGCTGAAAAGATTTGTACTGGAGAAGAGAAGCTGGAGACTCTTCCTAATTCTATCTTTGAGGACACTATGAATGCACATAGTTACACTGTATACAATGCAGTCTATGCTGTGGCATATGCTCTGAAGGCCATACGGTCTTCCAAAGTCAAAGGGAGACAAAAAATGAATGAGAGAAGATGGAAGCTCTTCCTCCAATCACCCTGGCAAGTAATGTTGGCTAATACAAAATTTGGGGAAATCCTCATGTACCAGAATATGAGACTGGTTTAGTGTATTATTTTATTGTGTTGCTTTAACAGTTAGAATGCCTTATATATAGTTTTGAAAGCATGGTTGGTTGGTTGGTTGGTTGGTTGGTTAGTTGGTTGGTTGGTTGGTTGGTTGGTTGGTTCTATTTGTATGCCGCCCAACTCCCTAAGGATTCTGGGCTGCTCACAATCAAAAAGAACAAACATATTAGTATTAAAATATCTAAAAAGACACAATTTAAAAAGACAATTGAAACCCATAATATGAAACTATGAAATAGTTGATATTTTCATATGAAAGGTATTTTTAAAATGGAATATAAATCTAAGATTTAGATAGACTCAAAAATATATTTCATTTTATGTTTTAAATGATGATGATTAATCTTTCTCTTCTAATCTTCTAGATTCTAATGCCTGTTTCTCAAATTTAACTACTGATAGAATAGACCCCATACCTCAAAATATTTAGTATCTTCCTTTTCATTAATTTCAAATGTTGATTTGAAATTTAGTTTATTCATTGCTGAACATTCTAATTTTTTTGTTATTATCTTTTCTTCTGTGGGGATCTCCTCACCCTTCCAATGTTGTGTGAAAACTATTCCGGCCACTGTTAACATGCCACTCTCTATCTTGCCTATTATATGGCAGAACACTAAATTCCCTATTTCTGAAAGGCTCAATCAAACCAAAGTGATTTTCTAGATCTATTGCTTTCTTGATTTCCTGTTGGAATTCTCATCTGATCATTTTTCAGCTAAGACTTAAAAATTCATCTAATAAAACTATTTGTTTTAAAAACAGTTTGAAATCGTTGGAACCAGGCAAGGATTCCTCATCACTGGCACTACCAGTGTAGTTGCGTCTGCATTTCTGGGTGAACAGCGGGCAGGCACGCCCATGTGAGATTTGGTTTCTGTGCATGTGCAGGAGGCCAAATGTCATGCAAAGATGTGCATACATGTGAGATTTTGCTGATTTTTGGTGATTTTTTTGCTGCACAAAAGAAAAAAACACCCAAAATCAGTGAAATCTTGTGCATGAGAGCCTCTTCATAAACAATTTGGCTTCCTGCGCATGCACAGAATCTCACGCGGGCATTCCTGCCCATCCACCAGTCATCCGAAGCTGAATGCATAGCTCCATTTTCACTACCGGTGCATGGTGTCAAGCATACCAGTAGGAACCCAATACTGGTTGGGACCAATGTTCCCTCTAAGGTGCGCTGTGTGCTGTAGTGCACTCAAAATTTAATCCTGGTGCAGACTTTTCAAAGGCTGTGCAGCGGGGCACCGTTTCTCCCTGCCGGACAGCTGATCTGCCCCTCCCAAGCTGTCTGGTGTGTGGATGAGGTCGCTTTTCATCCTACTCCTCCCTGCTGCTGGATGCCGATTGGCCAGTGCTGAGAGGAGGGGGGTGGAGGGGGGCCCCCGCCTGCCACTGCCACCATCATCAGGTCTTGGCTGGGACCGGCTAACTCTGTAGCTGCATTTTGCGCTTCCTCCTCTGCCTCCTCCTCCTCAGTGGTGGGCGCTCCCTTCCCCCTTGGCGGCGCTACTGTTGCTGCTGCTTCTGGCTTGTGGGTCCTGGCTGGAGGTTGGCAGCCGGGCTGGGTGGGCGTGGGGAGTAGAGATGGTGGTGGCAGGGGAGACAAAAGGGCCTTGGATAGTGGGAAGCGGGAGGTGGGAGTTGTTGTGGCAGATTGCGAGAGGGGAAAAGCAGGAGGCTCAGCCTGTACTGGGACAGAAGGAGGGAGGCATCAGTGGCAGTTCTGCGAGGCTTTGAGCTATCAGGCTGAGGGGTGTTGAGTGCCAGGCCATGGGGAAGGGGAGGCGGGCTCCCTAGGTGCCCTGCGGACAATACAGCCGAGTCCCTCCTCTAATTTTTTAGAGGGAAAGAATGAGAAAAAGAGGGAGAGGAAAGAGAAAAACAGAAATGAAAAGGAGAGAGTGAGAGAGAAATGAGTGAAAGATTGAGAGAGAGAATGAGAGAGGGAGAAGAGGGAAACATATGAGAGAGAGAAGGGGGGAGGGAGAAGTAAACAGAAATGAAAGAGACCTGGAGGGAAAGAATGAGAGAGAAGGAAAAGAGGGAACAGAGAAAGAGAGAAGTGGAGAGAAAGAAAGAAAAGGGAAAAGAGGGAGGGAAAGAGAGAAGTGGAGAGGAAGGAATGAGAGAGGGAAGGAAGGAAGGAGAAATGGAGAGAACAAGGAAGGAAGGAGGAAGAATGAAATGAATGGAGTGACAGAGGAAGGAAAGACTTTTGGGTGTGTGTGCAATTTTTTTAAAATTTTTCTCTCAACATACATTCAAAAAATACAGTGTACCATCTAATTTCCCATGAATAAAATGCAGTGATTTGTTAGTAGCTAATAGCAATCATCAAAAAAGTTGCAATTTTTTTCCTAATTTTGTCATCTAGTTATATACATTTTCTTTTCATTAAATTCCCTCCTTAATGTTCCTTCAAAAAGTACAACACCAATTATATTTCTAACTTATTAACCATTATGCCAAAGTGCTTCCTTTCTTTATATATTTTTCTGTAAACCAAGAAAACCTTCTATAGCCAATCAGATGTTAACAAAAGAAAATTAAAAACAAAACATAAACATATACAAATTTCATACTTCTTCCCCCCACACTAAATAGTATATTTATCTAATCCCAAATATAAATATTATTTCAGACCATCTAACATTTAGCCAATTAACACTTATCTACATTTCTTACTTAATTATTAATCTTAAATTTCAGTCAATTTTTGAAAAAGAAAAAAGGGAAAAAATTCTAAATAATCTCTATTTTCAATCAATTAAAAATCATTAACATCTTTAATCTCCCAACAATTCTAAATTCAATTTATGCATTAATGCAAATCAGTATAACCTACTACATATCTTATTATAATCAATACTTCTAACTTTATTAAAACAGATCAGCAATTCCTAAATTCATATATCTAAATAGAAAGAATAATTAAAGTTTTAAAAAGAGCAAAAGAAACAATATTCCAAGCTTAATCAATCCTTCTCAAACTCCAGTTTCTTTAATCTGAGCAGAATTTTGAACCAAACTCTTTTCTTTTTTCTTTTTTGTATCCCCTTTTAATCCTTTTTTCCATTTTATTCTTTCTATTCTTCCCTCAAGGAAGGAAGGACTTTGTTAGAAAAATAAAGTGATCAAACTTTGGACAATTGACAACATAGTTATGATAGTGGCAATGTCCCAGGGTTATGCGAACATCTTTTGGGATCTTCTAACGAACAACTGCAGGTTGTCCTCGACTTACAACGGTTCATTTACTGACCAGTTCATTTACTAACTGTTCAAAGTCACAATGGCTCTGAAAAAAAGTGATTTATACCCCCTTTTCACACTTATGACCTTCACAGCAGCCCCACGATCACATGATCAAACTTGGCCGCCATTTCATATTTATGACCATTGCTGTGTCTTGAGGTCACATGACCCCCTTTTGCGACCGTCTCACAAGTAAAGCCTGATTTGCTTAAAGACCGGTTTTCTAACCAATCCATGCCCAGGCATGAAAATGTGCTGCTCAGTCATTATACTTTTCCGCCCACAACGGGAAAAAAATAGAGGGAACATTGGTTGGGATCAAGGCCAAATGAAACAGTTTAATTTTCTTTAAGCCTAGCTCAGGGGTAGGCAAAGTTGGCTCTTCTATGACTTGTGGACTTCAATTCCCAGAAAACCTGAGCCAATCATGCTAGCTCAAGAATTCTGGAAATTGAAGTCCACATGTCATAGAAACAGTGGTGGGCTCCTATGGTGTACAGTCAGGTAGGCAGCACCGGTAGCCAAATTTTGGTCAGGTACATAGCACTGGTAGCAAAATTTTGATTTTTCTTTCTTTTTTTCCCTTCTGGGTATGTTTTTCCTATCACCGTAAATGAGGCTGAATGTGTATAATTTTAGAAAAGCTGTATATGCGTGTGTGTGCATACACTTTATGTAGTAGATAATCAGGGATGGGCTACTGCCCAGACCGGGGGGGGGGCGCAGTAGGGAAGCGAAAATGGAGCTCCACCCCAGAACTCCATCCAATTTGTACTGAAAGATTGAAACAAAATGCATAAACCACACCCACAGTGTGGTAGTAAAAATTTTGGTAGCCCATCACTGCACAGAAGACGAAACTTTAACTAACCCTAGCCCAGGTCAAATTAAAGGAAACAAATTGAAATTTCTACCATTCCCTTCAAAGAGTCCTGATAACTTGTCCTGCTTCCTTTCTATTTTTTTGTCGTCTTCCTTTAGCTCCACCGTTTTTTACAACATGTCTCCTTTAACAACAGTGCTGGAGAAAGGGTTTCTTTTGGCCCCAATGGGGAATTAGAAACTGGACTTGATATTTTCAGTTGGGTCACATTTCCAAATAAGTCCTTTCTGAAAATCCAAATTGGAAAGATCGATCCTCTGGCTCCTTCAGACAAATACCTCACCATTTCTGACAAGGAAGCTGTTTGGCCTCCCATGTTTAACCAGGTTTGTCTCAATTTCTCCTTTTCTGATTTTATTCACCACAGCTTGATGGACTAAATGATTAAATAATCACAATCAGAGCAGCCTTTGCAGCAAGCAATCATTTAGCAGTCCATATGTTATTTGTTACAGGTGGTTCTGACCTTACAACAGTTCATTTAATGACTGTTTTAAATGACAATGACACTGAAAAAATTGAGGTTTAACTGTTTTTCACACCTACAACCATTGCAGCACTTCCATGGTCATGTGATCAAGATTCACATGCTTGGCAACTGACTGGTATTTATGACAGTGGCAGTGTCCTAGGGTCTTGTGATTATGTTTGGCGAATAATTGGGGAACCCAGATTCAGTTAGCAACAGTATTATTAATTTAAGAACTGCAGAGATTCAATTAACAAATATGGTGAGAAAGGTTGTAAAATGGAACAAAACCAACTTAACAAATATCTCTGTCAATCCTGAAGTGAACCTGCATGAGGCAATATTTATGGCTTCACAGTTTATTTTATTTTATTTATTTATTTTGTCCAATACACAACAATACACAATGAAGGTTATAGAGATTATACTCGAGTAAAATATATTAGAGAAAGAATAGAAGTGAAAATCATATAGACCATACAGACCATACATATAGTGGAAACGGCCCAGGGGAATCAATTTTCCCATGCCTGACGACAGAGGTTTTGAAGAGTTTGCGAAAGGCAAGAAGGGTGGGGGCAGTCCTAATCTCCGGGGGGAGTTGATTCCAGAGGGTTGGGGCTGCCACAGAGAAGGCTCTTCCCCTGGGTCCCACCAGACAACATTGTTTAGTCGGCGGGACCCGGAGAAGGCCAACTCTGTGGGACCTAACTGGCTGCTGGGATTTGTGCGGCAGAAGGCAGTCCCAGAGATATTCTGGTCCAATGCCATAAAGGGCTATAAAGGTCATAACCAACACTTTGAATTATGACCGGAAACTGATGGGCAACCAATGCAGACTGCGGAGTGTTGATGTGACATGGGCATACCTGGGGAAGCCCATGATTGCTCTCACAGCTGCATTCTGCATGATATGAAGTTTCCTAACACTATTCAGAGGTAGCCCCATGTAGAGAGCATTACAGTAGTTGAACCTCGAGGTCATGAGGGCATGAGTGACTGTGAGCAGTGAGTCCCGGTCCAGGTAGGGCCGCCACTGGTGCACCAAGCGAACCTGGGCAAACACCCCCCTCGCCACAGCTGAAAGATTGTTCTCTAATGTAAGCTGTGGATCAAGGAGGACACCCAAGTTGTGGACCTTCTCTGAGGGGGTCAATAATTCCCCCCCCCAGGTAATGGACGGACAGATGAGATTGTCCTTGGGAGACAAAACCCACAGCCATTCCATCTTATCAGGGTTGAGTTTGAGTCTGTTGACACCTATCCAGACCTTAACAGCCTCCAGGCACTGACACATCACTTCCACTGCTTCGTTGACTGGACATAGGGTGGAGATGTAAAGCTTGGTATCATCAACATACTGATGATACCTCACCCCATGCCCCTGGAGGATCTCACCCAGCGGTTTCATGTAGACATTGAATATCAGGAGGGAGAAGACTGACCCCTGAGGCATCCCATAAGGAAGAAACCTAGAGGTTGACCTCTGACCCCCCACTAACACCGACTGTGACAGACTGGAGAGGTAGGAGGAGAACCACTGAAGGACAGTGCCTCCCACTCCCAACCCCTCCAGCCAGTGCAGAAGGATACCATGGTCAATGGTATTGAAAGCTCCTGAGAGGTCAAGAAGCACCAGGACAGAGAATAAACCCCTCTCCTGGGCCTGCCAGAGATCATCCATCAATGCGACTAAAGCAGTTTCCGTGCTGTAGCCGGGCCTGAAATCCAACTGTTGAGGGCCTAGATAATTGGCTTCTTCCAAGGACTGCTGGAGCTGGAGCGCCACCACCTTCTCAACAATCTTCCCCATAAAGGGAAGGTTGGAGACTGGACGATAGTTGTTGAGAATGGCTGGATCCAGGGAAGGCTTCTTGAGGAGGGGGTGCACAAGCTGGGAAGGACCCCCTCCCCAAAGAAGCATTGACAATCTCCTGGACCCAGCTCTGTGTCACCTCCCTGCTGGCCGAAACCAGCCAGGAGGGACACAGATCCAGCAAGCAGGTGGCGGTACTCACAGCTCCAATGGCCTTGTCCACTTCATCAAGTGTCACCAGGTCAAACTCTTCCCAGATAGATGGACAAGAATGGGCCCCAGCCACCTCAACTGACTTGTTGTCAGTCAACTCTGTTGTCCAATCGGAGTCGAGGCCTGCCTGGATCCGAGCGACTTTATCAGCGAAAAATGTGTTAAAGTCCTCGGCACTGCTCTGCAAGGGCTCCCCAACTGCCCCCTGGTTAAGAAGAATGCGGGTCACCCTAAACAGAGCAGCCAGGCGAGGTTCCGCTGATACATTCAAGGCGGCATGATATGCGCATCTTGCCGCCTTGAGTGCAAGTCTCTAATATAATTCTAATATAAGTCTAAGTGCTTATTTCCAGTACTAATAGGAAATAAGACTTGGTCTTATTTTCTGATAAGCTTGATATCTACATTTATTGCTGACTGGAAACCTCTGACATATTTTTTGAATGACAGAACAAGAAAAAAAATGCAGTTATGTTTGTACTTTCTATTATGGGGGGGGAAGGGTAATCCTAAAGTAACAGAAAACAGAAATAATTCTTCTACTGCTGAAAAAATAAATTGGGAACTTTTTCTTTCTATTTTTTAATCAAATTTTTGTCCTTTTATTTTTCCCCACTTCCAATTTTTCGTTGTTCTTTTCATTTTGTATTAATTTGTTAATTTCAATTTTCCATTTAAAACTTTTAATACAATGTTTTCCCCAAAAAAACCCTCAGCAAAATAAAATATGGAATTTTTGCTGGAGATCCCAAAGGTGGCTTTTTCATGACTTTCTTGGTTTTCTTTCTTTGAAGATGTTTCACTTATCACCCAAGTAGCTTCTTCAGGTCTGACAGGATAGTGGTGAATGGAGGAATTTATATTCCTTGCAGACAGTAGAAGACTTTGTCCACCCAGCTACCTAACTAATTGTGCTAATCCAAGTGCAGTAATATTTTTGCATACAATCTAGAATTTAAATGGCTTTCTTTGCTGCGTTGAAATATTCTGCAGAAACTTTGTTCTTAAAATATATTTCAAATATTTCTTTTATATATTTAATTTGTTAAAGATACAGTTAAAGCAGTTAAAGATACAGCAGGGAGTTTACATCAGGGAGAAAACTACAAAATACAACATGGATGTTTGGATTAAGTAGGAAGGGTTTGTGTGTGTATAGTTGATAGAAAGAACACTCACAAAAATATATTCTGTATAAATTTTGGTTTTGTTTATTCAACAGACATTGCCTCTTTCCATCTGTAACAAGAAATGTCCCCTTGGCCATAGCAAAATAAAAGTGGAAGGAAAATTATCTTGTTGCTATGACTGTAAAACATGTCCAGAAGGGAAGATAGCTGACCAATTGGGTAAGCAAAGAAATCCTAAAGTTATGACTACAATTGCTTTCAAAACATCTGTTGCTAAATGAGACATTTGTTAAGCGAGTTTTGTCCTATTTTGAAACCTCTCTTGCCAATTGAATCACTGGATTTGTTAAATTAGTAACCAATTGTTAAGTGAATCTGGATTGACTTTGCTTGTCAGGAGGCTTCACAAGGTGATCTCATGACCCTGGGATACTGTAAATATTTAAAAAAACCAAATCCGTTCCCAAATGCCTGAATTTTGACACCTGACTATGGGGGATGATGCAATGGTCATAAGTGTGAAAATAGTATAAATCACTTTTTCCAGAGCCATTTCCAACAGTTAGTAAATGAACTTCTGTAAGTAATATATTAAAGGTATCAATGATACAATAAACATAAATGGGGGCTAAGGTTTACAACATATTAATACCCCCCACACACAATATTTCAGTGATAAAACACTTCCTTCTTACTTGAATTATCAGAAGATATTTCAGAGTTTGAATTATCCCTTGTTATGTTTCACTCAAAAATTAAAAACATTTTTTCCCATAAATCTTCGTTTCTTATTTTTGGAAGTAAAGGAAAATTTTCGTTGGTAGTTTTTTCAGTGTTTTCTATTTGTTTTTATCTCCTATTCTGCCCAAATTATTCATTGATTGATTGATTGATTTCTGGAATGTATATTGTTGCCTATCTCATATTATAAACCTATAGTCTTACCAAAATGTTTAGAACTAATAATTCTAAAAACAATTAGAAATAACATTTTTTTGAAAAAAAAACCACTCTTGCTATTAGGTATCAGACAAATCAGACTCCTGAGTCAAACCCCATTCTAGCCTAATACTTTAGGGATAAAATTTTCCAAACCTGTTACAAGGATAAAACGGTAGGGATAATTCAGATGGAAAAGAATTGGAAAAGGCTAGACACTAGAGACCAGATACAAGTCTGAACTCCCAGATGACAACATTTAACACAAAAATCTGGAACATGCCCACCTATCAGACTTATTTAGAAACACAGATAACATTGAAGAAAGGAGATCTCATATATAATTTGGCCCAGTGACATCCAAGGATTTAATGGTGATAACTAGAATGTAGAATTACATAAACAGCTAGGAGCCAATAAAGCTCATGCACCGGGAACAAATAGGTGAGATAACAGTTAATGTCCACTGCATTTTAGATCATTATGCTTTTGAAATGGAGAGCTGAGGAAATGCACTGTTTATATACTTGAGATTTTGAAATGATCCTCAAGGACAGCACCATATAAAGGTAATCCCAGGAATCGAATTGGGATCTAAATAAATCTACAGAATACTATGAAATCAATGCAAATGAAAATGAAAGGTAGATGCACAAAACAATAATGTTTCAATGAATGCTTTCTTTTTCAGACTTAGATGACTGTTTCCCTTGTCCAGAGAATCAATATCCAAACAAGGATAAGGATAGTTGCCTTCCAAAAAGTATAACTTACTTAACATATCAAGAGCCTTTGGGGATTTCTTTGGCGGTGATTGCAGTCTCCTTTTCTGCCATCTCAGCTATGGTGCTCAGGATATTCATGAAATATCAGGACACACCTATTGTGAAAGCCAATAATAGGAACCTCACTTATAGCCTTCTTATTGCTCTCTTTCTCTCTTTCCTTTGCAGTTTGCTCTTCATTGGGCAACCTGACCAAGTCAAATGTCTCTTGCGACAAACTGCTTTTGGTGTCATCTTCTCTGTAGCTCTTTCTTGTATATTGGGGAAAACAATCATAGTGGTCCTTGCTTTCATGGCCACCAAGCCTGGCTCCAATATGAGAAAATGGGTGGGAAAAGGGCTGGCTGTCTCTATTGTCCTATCTTGCTCCCTAACACAATTCTGCATTTGTGTGATGTGGCTTATAATTTCTCCTCCTTTCCCAGATTCTGACATGCACTCCATGGCTGAGGAAATTGTTCTACAATGTAATGAAGGTTCCACCACAATGTTTTATCTTGTCCTTGGCTTTTTGGGGTTCTTGACTGCTGTCAGTTTTACTGTGGCCTTCCTAGCTAGGAATTTGCCTGACACCTTTAATGAGGCCAAATTTATCACCTTCAGCATGTTGGTCTTTTGCAGTGTCTGGGTGTCATTTGTTCCCACCTATTTGAGTACCAAGGGAAAATACATGGTTGCTGTGGAGATTTTCTCCATTTTGGCTTCAGCAGCAGGTTTACTGCTCTGTATATTTTCCCCTAAATGCTATATCATTGTGCTGAGACCTAATCTGAATAAGAAGGAGCAACTAATGAAAAAATGAAAACTGGTTTTAATACCATACACTTTGAATCTAATATAAATGGTTGCTTTCAGCATATAATTCCTCCCCTCAGTTTGCCTTGTTTCTTCTATCATCATTAATAGGACATTCTGAGTCTTAATCAGTAGAGTAGGCAATAGCTAATAAAGAAGAATAAGAAGGAGCCACTAATGAAAAAAATGAAATTGATTTTAACACCAGACCCTTTTAATGTAATCTAATTTGCTGCTTTCATCATATTTCAATTTGATTTTAGGGGACTGAAAGATAAAATAAAAATGATTTATCCTGGGATTGGCTATTTCTAATTTAATGAAAAAAGACTAGGAGTGACATAGTGGCAATTTTCCAAAATCTAAAGAGCTGCTACATAAAGGAGGAGGTCAACCTATTTCCCAAAGCACCCGGAGGCAGGATGAGTAATAACGGATGCAAAGTAATCAAGGAAAGAAGCAAGCTAAAGCTAAGAAGAAATTTCCTACCAATTAGAACAATTAATCAGTTGAATGACTTTCCCACTTTTAGGAAGAGTTTGAACAACCATTCAATTTAAGTGGTATGGGGATTGGACTGGAATATCTCTTCCAACTTTATTTTAATGATATAATTACTAAAGGTAAACATGAATGGGTTTCAATCCTGCAGCCCATTATCTTTGCAAAAATATACCATCTTCACCAAGTAGAAATGAAATTAAAGCACCTCTTCTACATGTCATGTCAAATTTTTATTTTCTTTTTATGTATTTTGAGATGCTGATAATAATTTTTTTTAAAAGGATAACACAAGGGATTTATTTCCTCCTTAAAGATATTCCAATATTCCATTCTTTACTAATAAAATGTAGGACATACAGTATGTTGTTCTGGGAACTGTTGAGAGTTGTCTAAAGAGAATGTTTTGAAAAACTGCTTCTTGGCTTCCCTGAGAATGTAGTCTTATTCATGATGACTAATGTCTCACCAATGGTATGTTGTTTAATTATGACGCCACTATTATTCCTGAACCTTGGATGACATCTAATTCTGCTATACTAAGATTAAATCTGGACCATTTCCACCAATATGACTTATTGAGAAAAAAGATATTGAAGAAAACTAGCCTTATTAACTTGACCCAGTGATATTCAAGGATTTAATGGTTCTAACCAGCAATTTCCTTGGAGAGTCTTCGGAGAGGGGTGGCATACAAATCCAATTAATACATTTAAATTGTATGTCGTAAGCAATTAGGAGTCAGTATATCTCATGCAGGAAAAATAGACATAATTCTGTATTTCAATATCCAAATTTCTACTCCTCTTTCTAGCCATAATCCTACCTATACAACAACATCTTATAAACACACAGTTATTGAGGGAATTTTTATGTCAATAGTTATATGCTTACTCTACATATCTCTCAGTCTTAGTTTCTCTCTCCCACTCCCTCTCCATCTCCCTCCCCCCCCCACACACACACATACACACCTTTATTTGGAGGCCACAACAATCCTTCAGTCCTATAGAAATAGATATTATGCTTCCTAGAATCCAAAATTTCCTTAACTCCAAAATTCTATTTAATGAGTAAAGGGAGAAGATGGGGTAGGTTGAAGATGGGTTGTCTGTTCAGGTTTCAAAAGACTAACATGGAACACAGGTTGAATTATTATAAGGGTTTTAGGAAGGTCCAAATGCACCACTACTGGGTTGACAATTTTTACAATGGGAAAAGGGCCTACATACTTAGGGTCAAGTTTTTTTGACATATGTATAGTCTATAGGTACTTAGTTGACAAGAAACCTTTATCATAGGCATGGTATTCCTTTGGTTTGGCTCTTTTTTTCTCAGTCTGGTGAACATCGCTCAAAGCTATGCGAGTCACAGGCCAGATCAATTGAAGTTGTTCCATCCACTCCTTTAACAAAGAAATCTGAGGCTTCTCCTGTGGCAATTCAGGGATGAATACAAAGTGTTGACCATAGACCACCCTGAATGGGGTAAACAACAACTTGATATAACAACTGAGGTATTTTTTCAGGACTGAATTAGTTCTCTCACATGCCCCATTTGTCTGGGGGTAATAGGTTGGGCTTAAGCCCTCGACAGAGGCTAGGATGTTTAGTGAATTGCACAAACCTATCCAAGGTTATTTGTTCAGGCACACTGTTTCACCTGTACACATGCTAAATAAAGAGTTTAGTCAACACCTATGTTGACGGAATCTTGGAATCTTTACAACAAATATTTTTTTTAATAGTTAGTGATCACCCAATTGACTGTACTACCCCCACTGTCAGGTAACTTGACAATTAAATCCATGGATATTTCTTTCCATGGGGCCTCTGGTCTAGCAATATTCTGAAGAAACCACTGTGGTTTTCCCGGCAACAGCACATACAACTTGTGACATAGACCTCAATGTCATTTTCAATGAGGGCCACCAAAATTGTCTCTTCACTAAGTGTAATATTTTTACAAACCCAAAGAAGCCTGCAGCCTTTGAGTCATGAGCCTATTGAGGCACCAGCTCCTTAATATGTGCTGGAACATTAAAACTTAGATACCACCCATGGCAGGCAATCACATATGGTGCACTCCTTTGAATGACACAGAAATAATTAGTCCATTTTCAATGCTTCCATAAGTTGAGAGTTTAGGTCAGCTGAAAGATCTGAACCCATTCACTTTGGGACTCAGGTGACCTGCCAATTGATTAGAAGGGATCACAGGTTGCACTATTTCCTGCCAGGTGTTGTCATATTGGGGCTACCTAGACCAGGCATCAACCATAAAGTTCTTCCCCCTAGGTAGGTATTGCAAGAAGAAATTAAATCAGTTAAAATGCTGAGCCCAGTGGGCCTGCTTAAGAGATAGTTTCCTAGGAGTCTTCAAAGCTTCTAGGTTTTTATGATCCTTCCACACTTTGAAAGGAGGTATGGTGCCTTCCAGGAAATGCCTCCAGGTCAGTAAGGCCCACTGGAGAGAAAAAGCTTATTTTTTTCCCCAAAAGACCCCCCTCCTCTCAGTTTCCATCAATTTCTGGGAAGTGTCAGCTCAGGGTTGTAAGACTCCATCAGCACTTGATTGAAATAATTCTGCTCCAACTACCATGTCTCTGGCATCAGTTTGAACCACAAAATGGACATCCATGTTGGGGTGGTTGAGGACTGGCTCAGCTGCAAGGGGCAGGGGCTGAAGCTTGCATGCCAGAGAAGCAGAAATTACAATCATCATCATCAGCAGCAGCTTTCTTATGTTTTGGCGGCTGTGGTGGAAGCCAGCCGCCGCTGCCAAACTCCATGAGAAGTCACCAGCACTGGGCTACGGGAAAGCCTTTGCTGACCACAGCGAGAAGGAATGGTGGCAGCATCTCTTTCTCAGGCAGAATCAGCTAATTCCATCCATTGTCACCATTGCTGCCATCGCCCAACTCCCCCCATGTAATGTTTGATGTATATGATGCACCCAGTTTTTGACACACTTTTTTGAGGTAAAAAGGTGTGTCTTATGCACCAAAATATACGATATAATGAATTTGTGTATGGTGGAGAAAAAAAATAAAATTTTCACAAAAAAACAGGAGTCATTGGCTGGACTTTTTCTGGAGTTCTCATGTATATTAATAAAGAGCTGTTGTTACTAAACATACCCCACTATTCTTCTGTACCAGACCTCAACACTTTGTTTGTTTAGTTATTTATTTTTTGGGTTGTTACACACATTTTCCCATCTCCTTCAGAGAGAAACTTTGAGTGCTTTACAATTTCATCAGTAAGCTTTAAAACCAGAAAAATGTAAGATTGTTTTTTTTTAATGAATTGTTATGTGCAGCTAAGTATTAGGTGTTAAACAAAATTGTTGAGAAAAATGATTTCAACAGATGCATTTCCATACTCTGTTCTATAGTTGTGTTTTGTTTTCTTCTGTGAATATGAATTCTCATTTCCCCATTTGTTCTTCACATTCTCTAAAGGTTCATAGCAGTGCAGCAGGGCCTATTGAGTTATGATAAACATGTTTCTTTCTAATATTTCTCAAAGCAGTATTGCGAAGAATGGTACTGATTAGTAATTAAGGATACTTATTGTGCCTTCTTCTCCAAATCTTAAGGGAATTCCAGCAAACACTGTAAAAATGATGACCTTGGATTAAGACATTGCACTCTATTAATATCTGCTTAGAAATATGGATATGAATGTAGGAAGAAGAAAGATTTATGTTTCAGGTGGGATACTTCATTAGAAGACCAAAATCCCTTCTAGCTCTATTATTCCATTAACTTTATATAAAATTCATTATCTTAACTTTAATGAGTTGGTTGAATTATAACATAGGAGTTGCTGTTTGATATTGACAATGACTACTTATTACAATGATTTTATTGTATTCAGAACTTTAGTTTTACTTTTCCCCCCAACTATGATGAGCATTTCTCCTCGCTCCACCTGCAAATTTAGTAGTCCTCTTCCAATTGTTCATAAATATTACCAGTCTGGAGATTTAATCATTGCTGCTATTATTCATCAGGTTCTTTTTCTTACAAGTAAGATCACTTTTGAAAGCCTTCCTTCTTCTGAAGTCCTTGATCAGTACCTGTAAGTAGCTGACTACTTCTCCTCCTCCTCATACCACACCCCCTGTTCCCCCTAATTGTCACCTAAAAGCTGTATTTTCTGTCAGCTTTATGCTTATTTTAAAGGTATTAGTTGTTAGTCAGTTGCTACGATCTGTTCCAATGACTTTATTTAGTCCTTTTTTCCTAGAGCTTAAAAAGACTTAATCAGTTCAAATTGGGATGAATATTATTAGTTTTATTTATAAAATATATGAATTTCATTCTCCTCAATAAATTTCCTTCTTTTAACAAAGTCCCTTGTTGAAAGTTTAAAAAGTTTGTCTAATCTACATATTGGAAAGCTCTCTGGCTAATCTTGAACTTTTTTGTCATCCATTTCATGTTGATATGAAATGAGAAACCCCTTAGTGCACATGTTAGCCTATTATATATCTAGGGTGTGAAAAGAAACTGTCTTCCTTCTCTTGAAAGATAGAGCTAATATTGAAATCAAATAAGAGACATAGAAAACTGATTGCAAAAATGTTTTGTCTGAGGATAGACATATATTTATTCCCAGCAAGTTTAAACTCAATTACTAATAGCTGGTCCACTAGCTCATCTGCAAATTAGTCATAGTTAATAATTAAATAATAATAATAATAATAATTATTATTATTATTATTATTATTATTATTATTATTATTTATTGGATTTGTATGCCACCCCTCTCTGCAGACTCGGGGTGGCTAACAACAATAATAAACACAACATGTACAATGCAATAATAAAAAACAACTAAAAACCCTATTATAAAACCAAACATACACACAAACATACCATGCATAACTTGTAATGGCCTAGGGGGAAGAGCTATCTCAACTCCCCCATGCCTGGCGGTATAAATGAGTCTTGAGTAGTTCCCCTAATCTTTTTATGAAATAATAAAATTAGTTTTGAACTTCTCTCCTGTCACTTTGAGATTATGCTCCCATGTTGTTATGTTTTAATTAATGTAGAGAATACTGCCTTCTAGAACTTTATATGCACTCTTTAATTCATTTAAAGGTTTTCAGTCATGTACCCCCCCTTTCCTTCTGGACTGTAGGTTAAATATATTCAGTTCCTCTAACATTTCTCAGTGTTTCCTTGTTGGTACAATCTAGGTCTATTTGTAAGTGACCAAATTGCAGATATCCAGAACAAACAATAAGCATTAATTTATATATGACTAATAGTTACTGATAACTAATCCACTAGTTCCTCTGGAAATTGATTATGGTTCCCTTAATCTGAACTTGCTCAATCTTATTGATACATTTTTAAAAGTGACATCTGCAGAACCGAACATATTATTTCAAATGGGGTCTGACTAAATGCTGCCTTAGCTCAATATTAAGTAAACAAAACTAATTCAGTGTTTCCTTGTTGGTACAATCTATTTGTTAGTGACCAAATTGCAGATGTCCAGAACAAAAAATAAGCAGTAGTTTATATATGTATTATAATTTATATGTGTACATTAAAACATTTGTCCAATTCTGAATGAGAAATATATTGACATAATTTCTAACTCTCGCTGAAGGTTTGTCATTCATAATTACCAGCACACATTGGCTCTGGCATTTGCTGTAATGGAGATCAATGAACATTCTGGGATTTTACCCAATGTTAGCCTTGGTTTTCATATTGCTACTGACTCTGCTATGGAAAGTGCAACTTACCAATTAGCAATGGAATTTCTATCTACAAAAAATAAATTTATACCCAACTACAAATGCAACGACCAAACCAACACAGTAGTTGTCATCGGAGGAGCCCGTAGTAACACTTGTCTCAGCATGGCAATTACTCTATGCAACTACAAATTTCCCCAGGTGAGACACAAAAATGGATCAATATGTGAAGTTCACCAATTATTTATTACTTTCAAAAGTTGGGTAATTCAGATGGAAAACTTGAGGCAAGGCCACGATTCCATCATAAGACATGAAGACTATCTTGAAAAGATTGTCCCTTTTTTCTTCTTGAGCAAAATTGTAGATGTCGTGTAAAACTAATTTTTAGTCATTCTGTTTTGGTATCCCACTCAAACCAGACATTGGGTTAAATAAACACACATGCTTTGCTTCTTATTTATTTTATTTTGGAAGACACACTTTATTCCTATGTTCTTCTGACCTTTTCCATTTAGATCTCATATGGATCAGCTCCATTGGTGAATACTGAAACAGCAATGTTTGTCAAATGGATGTTCCCAGATGAAACCCATCAATTTAAAGCAATACTGCACTTATTGTTGCATTTTGGATGGATCTGGGTTGGATTAGTTTCACTATATGAGGAAGATAGAGACAGATTCATTCAAAAGAGGCTTTCCATGTTTTCAAAGAGAGGAATCTGCTTTGACTTTATAGAATGTTCACCACAAATGATGTATGGTAGCGAAGCTGATAAAATGATGGAAAATGGAGAAAAACTATACAAAGTGATTATGGAGAGTACCGTCACTGCAGTCATCTTGAGTATGGAAATTACGGGCATGCTGGTTTTGAGACTAATTATCAATGTTTTCAATTATGACAATATTTCAAATGAGAGAACGGCCAAAGTTTGGATCATGACAGCCCAGATGGAATTCACATCCATTCTGATGCAAAGACAGTTGACCATTGATTTTCTCCATGGTGCTCTTTCCTTTGCAATTCATTCAAAGGAGCTGACCGGGTTCCAACAATTTATACAGAAAAGAAATCCAAATTTAGAAAAAGATGATGGATTTGTAAGGGATTTCTGGAAAGATGCATTTGAATGCTCATTTTCCAGTGATATTACAGATGAGAACACTGAAAGGATCTGCACTGGAAAAGAGAACCTTCAGACTCTTCCTAATTCTGTCTTTGAGATCACTCTGGGTGGACATAGTTACAGCATTTACAATGCAGTCTATGCTGTGGCACATGCTCTGAAGGCAATACGGTCTTCCCAAATCAAAGGGCATCGAAAAATGGATGAGAGGAGATGGAAGCTGTTTCTCCAATCACCTTGGCAAGTAATGTTGTGTAATGAAAAAATTACAAATAAAAAGAGGAATTGGGGTTTTGTTTTTGTTTTAACTATTATAATGCTTTTCAAATAGTTTTGAAAGTTATATGAAATTACTTCATACTTTCATATGAAAGAAAAAATAAATATAAAGCTAATGCTTAAATGTAGAGACAGTTAGCAATATGTAACATACAGACAAGACTAAGATGGTATATGCAGGATCTTATTTGATCCGTTATATCTGACAGTTTTTAATGTAGAACTGCTTCTTGGCAAGTAATGTTGTGTGATGAAAAATTGGGGGGGAAATTACAATGATAGACATAAGAACCTACTATCACCTGCCCCAATGACAAAAACTTCTGGTTAAAAATTAGAAACTGTTTAGAACAAATAATACTGTATTACAAACTCTTTCTTTGAAACTGGAGCTTTTCCTTTTGGGCATCATTAGAGAAAATTTTAAGAAAGAGTATAGGTATTTAATCTTATACATCATAATGGTAGCCAGAATGCTATACTCAAAAAACTGGAAAAAAGAAACAACCCCATCAACCATAAATTTTATAATCAAAGTACTGGAATGTGTGGAAATGACAAGAATGTCATTGGAGCTTAAAGATAATAACAAATTCAAATTTTATAATGGGACAGATGGCTTGACCAAAACAAATATATAAAACCTCAAAACCAAACAAAACCTGAGACAATATAAACATAAACATATTGGTTATTTTTTCCCCCACATGAACCGAAAAACAATCTAATAATGATAATCAGCTACAGTGGACTCATTACACCAATACACCAGTTAACAAATGAATATAGAATCCTGAAGAAATATCCTGAATACTATAATTAAATAAACTTGTCTGTTTAGCATACAAAACCACTTAGAATAAACTTATAAACGTGAATAAGACACATTTGAGATATATACTTTATCGATAGGTTGTAGAATATAAGAGTCAACAGGATGGTTGACAACCACGTTGAAATGTCTTCTAAAAGAATATATTTAGATAGAATGATTTATAAGCAATTATTAACTACATTTGTAAATATGTACGTACAAAAAAATGTGCAAATGTATGTTTATTTGTTACACTTTTTTCTTTTTTATGTATAGATTTAATAAAAATATTTTAAAAATAATAGGAAATAGGGTTTTTGTTTTGTTTTAAGTGTTTAGATAGTTTTGAAAGCTATATGGAAGTACTTGATCCTTTCATATGAAATAAAATAAAAAATAAACGTAAATGTAATGCTTAAATGTAGGGACAGTTAGGAATATGTAACATACCATCTTTATTTTAGGTCTAAAATGATATGGACAGGATCTTGTTCAATTCGTTATATTTGACAGTAAATGTAGAAAAATGAAAACTACTTAGTTACTGAATTGCATTATTATTCCCCATCAGCTAAATTTTGGAGTTACTAAGATTCAAGGTCCCAAAAGTGCTTTTTCAAAGGGTAACTGAACTTTCTTTGTTTTTCCTTGAAAGTTTTTTGTTTAATTAAGAACAGAAAAAGATTCTTGGATGGGAAACAAAACATCTTCAAGTCTAGTTGCATTGCATATATGTATGTGTGTGTGTGGGTATGTATGTCACATGTTTTTTTTTTTGCTGAATTTGAAAATTAAGGGAGACTAGGATAGATCTATTTCGGCCTTATTTTGGCCTCATCAACTAGCCATACTCACTGGGACTTGAACCTGCAACCTTTGCCTTGTAAGGCAGAGAATTATGCTCTAGGCTACAGTATCCAATCCCTTCAGCTCTGCACCAGGGAAGGGTTACATATTTTTGTGTCAAATCACCCTGATGTATTGAAGGAACAGCACAGCTCCTTATTTGCCTTTTGGCCCAACCCAGGGCCATTTCCAAGGCAGTTAATTTTATTGATAGCCGACAATTCTATCTATATGTGTCACATGTTTTTTTGCTGAATTTAAAAATTAAGGGAGACTGGGATAGATCTATTTCAGCCTTATTTTGGTCTCATCAGCTAACCATACCCACTGGGACTTGAACCTGCAACCTTTGCCTTGTAAGGCAGAGAATTATCCTCTAGGCTACAGTATACAATCCCTTCAGCTATGCACCAGGGAAGGGTTACATATTTTTGTCTCGAATCACCCTGGTGTATTGAAGGAACATCACAGCTCCTTATTTGCCTCTTGGCCCAACCCAGGGCCATTTCCAAGGCAGTTAATTTTATTGATAGCCAACAATTCTATCTATATGTGTCACATATTTTTTTGCTGAATTTATTATATATTGTAGATTTTCATGGGTACAGGTATGACGGCCTTGGCATATTTGGGTTTCTTTCAGAGATTTCTGGTGACGTTTCGACGAGGTCCCACTCTTTTCATCTTCAGGCTGGTGCTTCTGTCCTTGTTCTAGGACGAACACATCGAGACCTGAGCTGCATTCCCTCTATAAATACTGGTGGGTGGGTGTGGTTTGATGGCTTAGCAGCTGCATGCTGTGTTGAAACTTCCTGGTGAGTCAGTGGGGTAACACCTGGGGTCATTGATGTAACTGAGGTATGCTGATTAGTTGATGTTTGTGGATTGGGAGTGATATCCTGAGTAGTTGGAGCTTGCAGACTACTTAGTTGTTTTGCAATGTGTATTCTGAGTCTGGTTTCAGTTTGTATGTCTGGGATACGATACGTTTGTTAATGAGGGCTGGTTTCCAGATGTCTGGTAGGCGGGAGGTATCATCACGCTTGTTCATATTTTGGGGATGGTTTTTTTTATCTCGATGGCTTTCCTGATTATTCTTTTGCTGTAGTGTTCTGTTTTGGAAATTAATTTAGTTCTGTTAAAATCAATTTCATGTCCTGTAGTTTTGAAGTGTTGGAGAAGGGAGGAAGTTTTTTCTTTTTTTCTTAATGCATTGTTATGTTCTGCAGCACGTGCATTTACTCTCCTGTTAGTTTGTCCAATATATGGGGCTGGACCCAAGACCCGCATCTCCAGAACCAATCGCCTAGCTGACAAAGACCACCTGGAAACTGAATTACACAGTCCCACAAATGAATTAATTTCCAATGGATTCCAAAGAGAAGCAATCACCAATTTAATCCAAAAAGAGACACCCCCCAAGAACCAAGACAAAGAACAGGACAACGGCATCGCCCTCCTCCCTTACATCAAAGGCACCACAGATAAAATCAGCAAAATTCTCCGCAAACACAACATCAAGACAGCCTTTGGTACAGTTAAAAAAATAGCCAACATCCTAAGAAACCCCAAAGACAATATCCAGCTAGAAAACTAGAGAGTTTATCAAATACCATGTAAAATCTGCCCAGCCACATATATTGGACAAACTAACAGGAGAGTAAATATATTAGATCATCCAAGTTGTCGTATATATATATACATGGGACAACTAATGCTTGGATGACCTAAAATCTCCTTAGACATTAAGATTCAAAGGTAATAATAATAATAATAATAATAATAATAATAATAATAATAATAATAATAATAATAATATATTATTATAATATTTATTATTTAATACAATTTAAAAATTATATTATAATATTAATATTATTAATATTATGATATTAATATTAAATAATTTATTATAATATATAATAATAAGAAAAATAATAAGAAATCTTGTGAAAATAGGAATAGTAGTACTCCAAGTGATTAGCTAATTTGTCAATGAATCACATGAAGGACATTTCAAGTTTGTTTAGGTCAAAAATTGAAAGAAGCAAACTGAAATTTTCACATCCCCTTCAAAGAGTCCTGATATGTTTCCTGGCATTTTTCTCTCTCTCTTTCTTCTTCTTTATTCAGCTTCACTGTTTTTTGCAATGTTTGTTTAGACCAAATTGAAAGAAACAAATTGAAAATTTCACTTCCCTTTTAAATATTCCTGAAAAGTGTCCTGGTAGGTTTTTTTCTTTCTTTCTTCTTTTTCATTCAGCTCCACCATTTTTTGCAACAAGTCTCCTTTAATAACAATGCTGGAGAACATGTTTCTTTTGGCTCCAATGGGGAGTTAGAAACTGGATTTGATATTTTCAGTTGGATCACATTTTCAAACAAGTCCTTTCTGAAAGTCCAAATTGGAAAGACTGATCCCCTAGCTTCCTCAGACAAGCTACTCACCATTTCTTCTAAGGAAGCTGTTTGGCCTCAAGTGTTTAACCAGGTATGTGTCTCATTTTTCCCTTTTCATTTTACAGCACTCATTTCTTTAATCAAGCCTGTTCAAAGACATTTAGATATTTAATTTGACACCAACAATAAAATGAGACCTCAACAAGGGATCCAGATTTAAAGACTTTCTCACATTAGCTTCTGGTGTATGGCCCTAAACTAATCATTAGAATGAAATTATTGGAAAAAATTAATTAATTGATAAATGTAATAGATATGAAATAAGCAATTAAAGATACAGTAGGGAGTTTTCATCAGGGAGAAAACTGCAAAATACAACCTGGATGTTTGGATTACATATTTATTTATTTATTAGTTGTACTTATATGCTGCCCAACTCCTGGAGGTCTCTGGGTGGCTTTGAACAAGTAAAAAAAAATCATAAAAGCAACATAAAACATTAATTACAAAATCCTACTAAAACATACACATTCTCACTATCATTCTTCATTCATGGCCTGATATAGATAGTATCTCATTTGATCAATGCCCTAGGCCTGCCAGAAGAGTGAGATATTTATGGCTTTGTGGAAAGCTGGTAAGGTGGTGAGGATACAAATCTCCAGTGGCAAGATACTCAAATTGTGAGCCAGTTTATTGTTTCCCCTCCAGGACCAAAGACAGACAGTTGGTATAGTCCTTTGGAGGCATCAATCACAGCCACTTGGTCTTGTTGGGGTTGAGCTTGAGTCTGTTAACCCAAACCCATAACTTCACAGCCTCCAGGCACTGGCACCTCATATCCACTGCTTCACTGAATTGACATGGGGTAGAGATATAAAGCTGGGTATCATCAGCATATACCTCACCCCATGCTGGTGGATGATCTCACTCAGCGGTTTCATGTAGATATTGAATAGGAAAGGAGAGAGGACTGATCCCTGTGGCATCCCACAAAGTAGGGGCCTGAGGGTCAACCTCTGTCCTCCCACAAACACTGTGAATGGACAGAGAGATAGCAGGAGAACCACCATAACATGGTGCCTCCTACTTGCAGAAGGATACCATGGTCAATGGTATTGAAAGCTGCTGAGACATCAAGAAGCACCAGGATAGAGGAATACCCCCTATCCCAGGCTTGCCAGAGATCATCCATCAGCATGACCAAAGTAGTTTCTGTGCTGTAGCTGGGCCTGAAGCCTGATTGAAATTGGTCTAGATAATCTGCTTCCTCCAATGACCACAAGAGTTGGAGCGCCATTAATTTCTCCACAACCTTGCCCACAAAGGGCAAGTTGGAGACTGGGCAAAAGTTTTTCAGTTCAGCTGGATCCAAGGAAGACTTTTTTAGGAGGGGCCTTACAACCACCTCCTTTAGCAGCTGCGGGAAAGATTCCTCACTCAAGGAGACATTGATCACAACCTGGAACCAGCCTCGTATCACCTCCCTGCTGGCCAAAACCAGCCAGGAGGGGCTCAGACCCAATAAGCAAGTGGAGGCACTAATTGCTCCCATATCTTGTCCAATCCTCAGGAGTCATAGACTCAAATCCATCCCATGCAATAGGACTAAGACCTACCTCTGTCATCTCAGTTGACACTGCCCAATCAGAGTCAAGTTCTATTTGAATCTGAGTGATTTTGTCCACCAGAAACTGAAAAAACTCCTCAACTGTACTCTGTAGGGGCTCTTCCACTCCCTCCACATTAAAAAGGGAGTGGGTCACCTGAAAAGGAGTGGCTCAGCATTAATCTGCAGACACGATACGTGTGGAAAAATGCTCACATTTTGCTGTCCATATCACCACTAGATAAGTCCTAATAAAGGCTCTTAACAGTGTTTGGTCAGATTCAGATTTACTGGTTCTCCAGTGTCACTCTAGAAGTCTCTTCTGGTATTACATCTCCTGGAGCTCCTTAGTTAACCAAGCAGCTCTCCTAGATCCATCACTGCAGAGAGGTGCAATCTGGTCCAGAGCTGCCAAAGATGCCTTGTTCCAGGCAGCCACCAGGGACCATAGTTCCCTCTAAGCTGAGCAGTGAGCAATTGCTCACTTAAAAATCATCATCAACTCAGAGTTTTCCAAACCTGCCCAGAAGCTGAGAGGGAAAAAGTGAGAGGGAAGGAGAGAGAGAGGAAGAGAGGAAGAGAGAGAAACAGATAGAAAAAAGAGAGGAAGAAAAAGAGAAAGAAAAAGAATGGGAGTAAGGAAGAGAGAAAGAAAATCAAAATCTAGTTTGAAACTAGCTCAACTATTTAAGTGGCATTTTGATATTGATAGAGTTGCCCTATTATGAGCTCACTGTTATAGACACACAGTACAGTATTTTATTTTGAAATTCTCTGAGGCAAAACAGGGTGGGTTTTTTATTTGTTTGTTTGCTTATTTATTTATTTATTTATTCATTCATTCATTTATTTATTTATTTATTTATTTATTTATTTATTTTTTATTTTTTTTATTTCTGTGCCGCCCAGTCCCAAAGGGACTGCCGCTCAGACACTATACTTTTCCGCCCACCCCCCAAAAAAATTAGAGGGAACACTGCCAGGGACTCAGCTGGATTGTAGTTAAGAGAGTCAGGTATTTCTCCAAGCTCCCTCTGGAACCCTTCTGGGTCCATTAGGCATCTGGGGCAGAACCACTTACCTGTGGTGAGGGATTGGTTTCTTAAAATCCAGCCAAGGAAATGATCTGACCATGACAAGCGAAAGGTATCTATATCCGTTAAAACCAGATCATTATTCCATTGTCCCAAGAGAAAAACTAAGATGAGTGTATTACCCCCTCTGTGGGTCAGATCTTGTATTATCTGGATCAGGTCCACGATTGCCATGGAAGCCATTAACTCCTCTGTCACATCTGACGATTCACCGAGTGATGGTAAATTGAAGTCTCCTAGAACCATAAGTCTTGGGAACTCCACACAAGGCTGGCTACTGCCTCTTGCAGCACAGGCAGGAACGTTGCAATGTAGGTGGGATGCAGGTACATTAGCAAAAAACCCAGCTGAACCCCTGAGTCCAACCTCACAAGAAAAGATTCACACCTGACAATTTTGGGAGCAGGGATCCTGCAATGGCTAAGTCTCTTTTGGACAATAATGGCCACCTCTCCACCCCTTCCCCAGTGTTGCAGCTGTTGATGAGCACATCTCTGAAAGGGAACACTCTCCTCCTGGCCAGGTCTCAGTTATGCATGCCATGCCAGCCCCCTCCTCCAAGAGTAAATTCTGGATCAGGAGGATTTTTTGATTATCAACCTGGCATTCAACAGCAGCAGCCTGAGACCTGATATCCCCTACCACCAGCTCTACTGTATATGTTAGCAGAGGGTCAGAGATCAGTTCCTAAGCCCCTCCTTTATGTGGTACCTCAGGGGTCAGTTCTCTCCCCCCGGTTGTTTAATATCTACATAAAACTTCTGAATGACATCATTCAATAACACAGGGTGAGTTACCAACACTGATGACATCCAGCTGTATATTTCTACCCCATGTCGATTCAATGAAGCAGTGGAGGTGATGTGCAGGTGCCTGGAGGCTGTGAGGGTCTGGATGGGTGTAAACAGGTTCAAACTCAACCCCAACAAGATGGAGTGGCTATGGATTTTGCCTCCCAGAGACACTTCCATCTGCCCTTCCATCACCCGGGGGGAGGGGGTAATCTTTATCCCCCTCAGGGAGGGACCACAACTTGGAAGTCCTCCTTGATCCACAGCTGAGCCTAGAACAAATCTCTAAGCTGTGGCATGCTTGCACAGGTCCACCTGTTGCAGCCCTATTTGAACAGGGAGTATCTTCTCACAGTCACTCATGCCCTCTTCACCTCACGGCTCGATTACTGCAATGCTTTCTACGTGGAGCTACTTTTAAAGACCATTCAGAGACTGCAGTTAGTCAAAAATGCTTACCAAGTATATTCATGTTTCATCATCATTCCGTGAGCTGCATTAGCTACCAATTGGTCTCCGAATGCAATTTAAAGTGTTGGTTATTACCTATAAAGCCCTATATGGCCTAGGACCAGATTACTTATGGAGCCACCTAATATCTCATGTATCCCAGTGGCTGGTTAGAGCCGACAGTCAGCCTCCTCCAGGTCCCGTCAGTCAAGCAATGTTGCCTGGCAGGGCCTAGGGTAAGGGCCTTCTCTATGGAATCTCCAGCCCTTTGGAATCAACTCCCCCCAGAAATTTGCACCACACCCACCCTCCTGGCCTTTCATAAGGCTCTAATAACACATCTTTGCTGACAGGCCAGGGGCCATTGAGCATTGGCACCTTGCTCTAGCTGACAGTATCAGTGAATGATTGTGGTTGGATTTTAGATTAATGGTTTTAATTGTTTCGGGGTTTTAGATAAGATTTTATATTGGGTTTGTTACATTTTGTACTTTTGTATTGATTTTATTGTGTAAGCCACCCTGAGTCCACTGGAGAAGGGCAGCCTTGAAATCGAATGAATGAATGAATGAATGAATGAATGAATGAATGAATGAATGAATGAATGAGTAAATATGAATCCGGGGGGCCAGAACAAGAAATCGCTCTAAGGCAGCGAGTCCTAGTTCTCCATGAGCGGCCTATCCTCCTCCCAGTTCCTGCCATATCTGTCTCTTCCAGTCATGACCATAATCCTCTGGCTCTCTTGTCTCCCAGAGATCACCTCTCCACCCCACAGGCCTCTCTCCTCTATGGCAAGCCATACCTCTCATCCATACCAAGCCAGCGGTTATAATTGCTTCTGCTTCTGTCTATGCACTCAGAAGAGGGGGCACCAACCTTCATCCCAGCTTGCTTATCCTTCAGTCATTCATTCAGTCAATTTCACAACCATTCACACACAGAAACCGCAAAATATTTATATAGAAACAACCATAGTAAATGCATGTAAGGCATAAACAATAAAATATGAAGAGTTTGTGGGTATAAAGTTAATGAAAAGAACAATCACAAGAAATAAATTCTTTGTATATTTTGGTTTTATTTATTGAGCAGACTTTGCCTCTTTCCATCTGTAACAAGAAATGTCCTCTTGGCCATAGCAAGATAAAAGTGGAAGGGAAATTATTTTGCTGCTATGACTGTAAACCATGTCCAGAAGGGAAGATAGCTGACCAACTGGGTAAGCAAAGAAGTCCTGGAGTTATGACTACAATTGATCTCAAAACATTTCTTGCTAAATGAGACATTTGTTAAGTGAGTTTTGCCCTATATTGAAACTTCTCTTGCTACATTTGTTAAGTGAATCACTGTAGTTGTTACATTAGTATTTATTTAATTTGACTTCTATGCCGTCTAATCCCAATGGGACTCAGGGAGGTTGTTATGTGAATTTGGATTGACTTTGCTTGTCAGGAGGCCTCACAAGGTGATCACATCAGCCTGAAACATTATAAATATATGTTTAAAATTATGTCAGTTCCCAAGCATCTGAATTTTGACTCCTGCTGCAATAGTTGTAAAACTAAGATTCTTAGCACTTGCAGGAGGGAATGGGAAGGAAGGAAGGGAGGAAGGAATGAGGGAGGGAGGGAAGGAAGGAGGGAGGGAGGGAGGGAGGGAAGGAAGGAAGGAAGGAAGGAAGGAAGGAAGGAAGGAAGGAAGGAAGGAAGGAAGGAAGGAGGGAATGTCTATAATCCAGCTTATTTTGTACATCAAGTTGCAAAAGTCCAGCTTAATAAGTTATTCCATAATCAGCCACATCAGTCATAACCAATGTTACCTCTATTTATTTTTTCGGTGTGGGCGGAAAAGTAAAGTGTCTGAATGGCACATTTTCTTGTCTGAGCACCTGATTTTTTTTTCACAGATGTCACCCAAGACAACTTGCTTCATACTTATTTTGGCTCGGTGCTGGGCAGAATAAGGTCCCTTCCCATTATGTTGTTCTATTATGCTGGTTTCCTAGTTATTGACATCACTAGCATACTGTACAAAGATTGCAATTGAAATTAGCATGAACAATAATTTAAAGAACAGAAGACTACAAATAGGCAAACTTAGATCAGCCGATGTGCAAGGGAAGAAACCATGTTAAGCTTGTTTATATCTTATTTGTTAACCAAACTAATTTATGAGTGGAAATAATAGATTTAAGAGATATATTTGCTCCCAACTAGTATACTATATTCACAGAAACTTTCATTTTAACGGAAGGCTACAACTAGCAGTGGAATATACCAAATATTTTGCTAACTATTAACCTAGTCACTAAAGTATCATACATTTGCTGATTCCTACGGTTCATAATTTCTTTACATTCATATTTACACAAATTGAAAAATTGACAAGTTGATTTTAATTGTTACTTGTATCTGATTCAGCATAAAAATATCTCAATATTTATGTATAAAATTAAATATAGACAGAAATATAATACCATTTTGACCATTCTTGTACATTAAGAGTCATGCAAGAAAAAATGTCATTCCAGTTTGAGGTATCTACTTTAAACCAAATGAATAGCAAATCTTAATCATATGACTTATATGTGCTTAGACATATCCATCAGATGTGAAAAGTATTAACATTTAAAAAGTAAAATTGCCTTCAATTTGAACTTCATTCCTGGCATGAAATGTGCCAGGAATTTTCCATGCATATATTTTTCTAACACTTGTTGTTGACTCTACTGTTAGAGATAAAATGAAAGAAATGCTTTGACGATGGGTGTTTGAGAGCAGATTTAATATTATATATTTAACAGTAACTAGAAGCTCTTCACAGACTGAGAAGATGAACAGGATTGTATTCTTAGCTCATTTTCCAATAAAGACCACAACAGTAACTGAGGCAGTTTCAGTTCCTAAATCACATTTGAACTCATACTAAAATAGCTCTACAAAACCATGATTATTCGGAACTGAACTATTACCTTTTATTCAAGATGTTATCAATTGCTCAGTAGCATCCAGACTAAATTTTGTCTGGCAGAGCTTCCGCTTTTGAGGGGATCTTCAGTAACAACTTATGAAGCAATGCATTCATCTTTGCACTCGATTCAGTCAAGCTTTCCTGGCTAACATAGAGGAATATTTCTAAGCAGGAGAGAAAGCCACAGTCACCTGAAGCAGCTCCGCTTGGAGAAAGACCGCATTTTCACCCCCTTTACCTTCCATCTGAAAGTCCCTTCTAACCTCCCGCCCCTTCTCCAAGTGCCTCCTTTCTGCGTAGAGGAGGAACCGTGATTGGTTCAGCTTGCTGCCAATCAGACAGCTGAGGGGCATTGCTGGCTAGGCTCTAGCAAGAGCAGAAGCTGCCATCCAAGTCAAAGCCTCGTGTTGCCAGAGCTGTCATGTTTCCTTCCTCCCCACCCTTTGCATCATTATTGCACACTTTTGGGAAATGCTGCGTGAAAGTTTCCTGTTGGGCACGAGGCCGCATGGCCGTACACCTTGAAGGAAACAATGGTCATAACACTAATTACCATTTTGAACGATATGCAGGTTGGATTACACAAATGGCTATTTTATATCTGAAATTATGACTGAAATATTTCTGCACCTATATTGGTTCTCTCTGTCAGAAAGTTTCTCCTTAGTTTTAGGTTGCTTCCTGTTTTGCCTTCTGGTGTTTTGGAAAATACATTGCCCCCCATTCTTTCTGGCAGCCCCTTAAATCCCTGGATGTCACTGACCCAATTTATAGATGAGTTCACCTTTCTTGAATGGTATCTGTTCTAAATAAGTCCAATAGGTAGGAATGCTACAGATTTTTTGTGTTAAATGCACCCGACATAGTATTCCTCTCTGAGCAGCTGAGTAATGGTCTGAGACTAAGGGGTTTAGAAGTGTTACCTTTGCCATGGTCAGACCATTTTCTATTGCGGCTCGACTTCCTGGCTCCAATCCTTCCCTGCAGGGAGGCGGAACCGACTAGGAGGTTCCGTCCCAGATGCCTGAGGGACCCAGAGGGCTTTCAGAGGCGCTTGGGGTTATTCCAGATACACTCGTCCACAGTTTGGCAGAGTCTCTTGCTGAGGCTTGGAACAAGGCTGAAGCGGAGGCTCTTGACCGGATTGCACCATTGCGACCTCTCCATGGCACTAGACCCCGTAGAGCTCCATGGTTCAATGAGGAGCTCTGGGAGTTGAAATGACAGAAGAGACGTCTAGAGGAGCGATGGAGGAAGAGTAAGTCCGAATCCGATCGAACATTTGAAAGAGCTCATATTAAGACTTACAAAGTGGCGCTCAAAGCGGCAAGATGCGCGTATCATGCTGCCTTGGTTGCATCAGCAGAATCTCGCCTGGCCACTCTGTTTAGGGTGACCTGCTCCCTTCTCAACCAGGGGGGAGTTGGGGAGCCCTTGCAGAGTAGTGACGAGGATTTTAACACATTTTTCACTGATAAAATTGCTCAGATCCGGGCGGACCTCAACTCCAATTGGATATCAGAATCGACTGACCATGAGTCAGTTGAGGCGACTGGGGCCAGTAATTGTCCACCTGTCTGGGAAAAGTTTAATCTGGTGACACCTGATGAAGTGGACAAGGCCATTGGAGCTGTGAGTTCCGCCACCTGCTTACTGGATCCGTATCCCTCCTGACTGGTTTCAGCCAGCAGGGAGGTGACAAGGAGCTGGGTCCAGGAGATTGTCAACGCTTCTTTGGGGAGGGGGTCCTTTCCGGCTCTGTACAAGGAGGCACTTGTGCGCCCCCTCCTCAGGAACCCTTCCCTGGACCCAGCCATACTTAATAACTATTGTCCAGTCTCAAACCTTCCCTTTATGGGGAAGGTTGTTGAGAAGGTGGTGGCACTCCAGTGGTCCTTGGAAGAAGCCAATTATCTAGGCCCTCAACAGCCAGATTTCAGGCCCAGTTACAGCATGGAAACTACTTTGGACATGTTGATAGATGATCTCTGTCGGGCCCGGGACAGGGCTTCTTGACCTCTCAGCGGCTGTCGATACCATCGACCATGGTATCCTTGTGCGCCCACTGGAGGGGTTGGGAGTGGGAGGCATTGTTCTTCAGTGGTTCTCCTCCTACCTCTCCGGTCAGTCGCAGTTGGTGTTAGTGGGGTGTCAGAGGTCGACCTCTAGGTCTCTTCCTTGTGTGGTGCCTCAAGGGTCAGTCCTCTACCCCCTAATATTTAACATCTACATGAAGCTGCTGGGTGAGATCATCCAAGGGCATAGGGTGAGGTATCATCAGTATGTCGATGATACCTAGTTGTACATCTCCACCCCATGTCCAGTCAACGAAGCAGTGGAAGTGATGTGCCGGTGTCTGGAGGCTGTTGGGGTCTGGATGGGTGTCAACAGACTCAAACTCAACCCTGATAAGATGGAGTGGCTGTGGGTTTTGCCTCCCAAGGACAATTCTATCTGTCCGTCCATCACCCTGAGGGGTGGGGAATTAGTAACCCCCTCAGAGAGGGTCCGCAACTTGGGTGTCCTCCTCGATCCACAGCTCACATTAGAGAAACATCTTTCAGCTGTGGCAAGAGGGGCGTTTGCCCAGGTTTGCACCAGTTGCGGCCCTACTTCGACTGGGAGTCATTGCTCACAGTCACTCATGCCCTCATCACCTCGAGGCTCGACTATTATAATGCTCTCTACATGGGGCGACCTTTGAAGAGTGTTCGGAAACTTCAGATCATGCAGAATGCAGCTGTGAGAGCAATCATGGGCTTCCCTAGGTATGCCCATGTTACAACAACACACCGCAGTCTGCATTGGTTGCTGATCAGTTTCCGGTCACAATTCAAAGTGTTGGTTATGAATTATAAAGTCCTTCATGGCATCGGACCAGAATATCTGTGAGACCGCCTTCTGCCGCATGAATCCCAGGGGGCGGTTAGGTCCCACAGAGTTGGCCTTCTCCGGGTCCCGTTGACTAAGCAATGTCAACTGGCATGATCCAGGGAAAGAGCCTTCTCTGTGGTGGCCCCAACCCTCTGGAACCAGCTCCCCCCGGAGATTAGGACTTCCCCCACCCTCCTTGCCTTTCGTAAACTTCCTAAAACCCACCTTTGCCGTCAGGCATGGGGGAACTGAGACATCTCCCCTTGCCTATGTAGTTTTATGTATGGAATGTTTGTGTGTATGTTTTTATATAAGGTTTTTTTTAGGTTTTTAATGTAAAATTGTTATTTTAGACTTAATATTAGATTTGTTATTGTATACTGTTTTATCACTGCTGTGAGCCGGTCTGAGTCTGCGGAGAGGGGCAGCATATAAATCTAATTAATAATAATAATAATAATAATAATAATAATAATAATAATAATAAGAAGAAGAAGAAGAAGAAGAAGAAGAAGAAGAAGAAGAAGAAGAAGAAGAAGTATTGTCATCTGGGAGTTCATAGTTGAATCTGGTCTGTAGTGTCCATCCTTTTCCAATACATTTCCTTCTGAATTATCCCTACCTTTTTATTGTTGTAGCAGGTTTTGAAAATCTTATTGTACCCTAAAGTATTAGTCTAGAATGGGGGTTGACTCAGGAATCTGATTTATCTGGAACCTGTTGGCAAGAGTGATTTTTTAAATTATTATTTGTGTTTCCAAACTTTGTGATAAGCCACATAGGTTTATTATATGAGATAGGCAACCATATATATTCCAGAATGAATCAATCACTTAATGAATAATCCAGATAGAAGACGATGCAAAAACAAATAGAAAAAAAACAAACTTGGAAAAAAACTACCAATGCAAAATTTCCGTTACTTCCAAAAATAATGAGCAAAGATTTCTGGGAAAAAAGCACCTGTCTTTAATTTTTAAGTGAAACCTAACATGGGATAATTTAAATTTTTGGGCATGGCTTAATTTTGTGGGAGTGGCTTGATGGTCATGTGACTGGGTGAGAGTGTCTTGGCAGTCATGACTGAGTGGGTGTGGCTTCATTGTCCTGTGACTCAATAGACGAGGTTTGATGGTTATGTGACTGGGTGGGCATGGCCAACTCAATATTACTCATGACAAGGGGTGCTTCACTTGGCCCCTCCCCTCCCAGCCATTCCTTGTCACACTCATCTTCAATGAATCTATAATTCTGTAAAAAAAAGCTGTTCATCTTTTTTTTTTCAACTAAATTATCTGCATACTATAGATGTACTTTCTTGGACCACTGAAAGGAGTAAATGTCTCACATGCTTTGCCCAATAATGTGATAGGCAATAAGCTTTTAATAGTGATAACTAGAATCTCAAATTACATAGAGTAAATCACCAGAAACCAATACAGCTCATGCAGGAGGAACAGAAATATGTGAATTAAGTGCAGATCCACTGCACTACAGATCAAACTATGGTTTTGAAATGGAGAGCTGTAGAGGTGAAGTGGTTTCATATTTGAGCTTTTGAAATGGTCTTCAGGAGCAACACCATATAAAGGTCATTCCACTAATCAAATTGTGAACTAATTAAGTCTACAGAATACTATAATTAGTGCAAATGAAAATAAAAGGAAAATGCTTCAAAACAGTAATGTTTCTTTGCATGCTTTCTTTTTCAGACTTAGATGACTGTTTCCGTTGTCCAGAGGATCAATATCCAAACAAGGATAACGATAGTTGCCTTCCAAAAAGGATAATTTACTTAACGTATCAAGAACCTCTAGGGATATCTTTGGCGGTGATTGCAGTCTCATTTTCTGTCATCTCAGCTGTGGTGCTCAGGATATTCATGAAATATCAGGACACACCTATTGTGAAAGCCAATAATAGGAACCTTACTTATAGCCTTCTTGTTGCTCTCCTGCTCTCTTTCCTTTGCAGTTTGCTCTTCATTGGACAACCTATCCAAATGAAATGTCTTTTGCGACAAACTGCTTTTGGTGTCATCTTCTCTGTAGCTCTTTCTTGTATATTGGGGAAAACAATCATAGTGGTCCTTGCTTTCATGGCCACCAAGCCTGGCTCCAATATGAGAAAATGGGTGGGGAAAAGGCTGGCTATCTCTATTGTTCTATCTTGCTCCCTGACACAATTCTGCATTTGTGTGGTGTGGCTTATAATTTCTCCTCCCTTCCAAGATTCTGACATGCACTCCATAGCTGAAGAAATTGTTTTACAATGTAATGAAGGTTCCACCACAATGTTTTATCTTGTCCTTGGCTTTTTGGGATTCTTGACTGCTATCAGTTTTACTGTGGCCTTCCCAGCTAGAAATTTGCCTGACACATTTAATGAGGCCAAATTTATCACCTTCAGCATGTTGGTCTTTTGCAGTGTCTGGGTGTCATTTGTTCCCACCTATTTGAGTACCAAGGGAAAATACATGGTTGCTGTGGAGATCTTCTCCATTTTGGCTTCAGCAGCAGGATTACTGCTCTGTATATTTTCCCCCAAATGCTATATCATTGTGCTGAGACCTAATCTGAATAAGAAGGAACATCTAACAAAAAAATGAAACTGATTTAAACACCATACCCTTTGAATATTATCTAATTGGTTGCTTACAGCATATAATTCCCCCAACTCAGTTTGAGTTTTTGCCTTTTTTCTTCTATCACCATTAATAGGATATTTAGAACAATAGTTCTGTGAAGTTTACTTAAGAATGTAGAAGATTAAATCTGTTTTTTGAAATGTTAATGTTTCTGAGTCCTAATCAGTATAGTAGGCAATAGCTAATGAGGAAGAAGATATGGTTTTGATCACCAATATTAAAAAAATGTTGATATTCCAGAAAGAAATACAGAGAAAAGCCACAAAGTTTAGGGGACCTAATCTGAAACCCAATCTGAATAATGAGCAACTAAAGAAAAAATGAAATTGATTTTAACACCAGATCCTTTTAATGTAATTTGATTAGTTTGCTTTTTGTTCTGCTTGGGCCTAGTTGGATCTAAACAAAGGAGCACCCACTCTCAGAAAATTCGAATTTAACACATTGATATTTAAAAATGATTTGTACAAAACAAAGTCAGTCTGGCAGTATTTCTGCTCAAGTTGTTTAATAGATAAGGAGCGGGCTGCAGGCCAGGAGCCAAATCCAATTAAGGCATTCTTAATTGTTCTAATGTCCTTTAAACACACACTCACAAATCTTCATGTTTTCCTCAGACAGCTGCATCTTTGCATGATGAATGGATAACAGCAGTTTTCCAGCAAAGCATTTCTGTAACCCCAGATCTAGGACCTCACCATTACAAATGCTGATTCTCCATGCCCTTTCCCCATAAATCCTCACTTATATACAGTCTGGGTGCGGCCAACCGTTTCCTAGAGATATTCAATGTCTAGACTTTCTTCCATAGAGATATTCATCTTTTTGGAGTTTTCCCATAATGATATTCCTGTCTGCTTTGTGACCTTCTTACCCTGGTATCTAATAAGGACTCCTGGTCCCCAATGTCAGACATTACCATAATTGGAGTTTCTACAGTCTGGTGATTCCCCAGGTTTCTCAGGTTCCAATTTTCCCTCTCTCACACTCTCTGACTCAGCTGTCAAGAGCACTGGCCTAGGGTTCCAAGACGGACCTGGTTCATCCTCCTCAAAATCTGTGACTAATTGAGCTGGTCGTAGACCACTCACAACATTTTCAGCATATAGATTTTTTTTCAATTTGACATTAAGGAACTGAAAGCTAAAACAAGAAGGATCGCTGGGATTGGGTATGTCTAATTTAATGAAAAAAGATTAGGAGTAATATAGTAACAATTTTCCAATGTATAAAGAGCTTCCACAAAGAAGAGGAGGTCAACTTATTTCTCAATGCACCGAAATGAAGTATGACAAGTAATGGATGCAAACTAGAGAAGGAGAGAAGCAAGCTTGAGCTAAGAAGAAATTTCCTACCAATTAGAACAATTAATCAGTTGAATGACGTGCCCACTTTTAGGAAAAGTTTGGACAACCATTTGTCTTAAGTGGTATGTGTTGTGTTCTTTTAAAAATAATGCTAGAAATTCAGTGATTGGTTAAGACGCGGCTATTTGGAAAATAGCCGCGAAAGTTAAATGACTGTCTGTTGGGAAAAGCCCGCCATTTTTAAGAGTATAAATAGGGCAACGGATTAGCCGTTGCCCCCATTCGGAAGATACTTGTTTGGTGATTGTTTCCTGTCTTACTGTTACAATAAATGTCTACTGTTTGACCAACCTCCGGAGTCGTGATGTAACAGTATGGGTATTGGACTGTAAGATCTCTTCCAACTTTGTTATTCATTTATTTTGTTATACTAAAAATATTTTAATGATAGAATTACTAAAGGAACACATGAATGGGTTTAAATCCTGCAGCCCATCAGCTTCGCAAAAAGCTCCCATCCCTGCCAAAAAGAAAGAAAATGTTTATTTTACATTACTTATGAAATTAAAGCATTTTTGGTACATGTCATGCCAAATGTTTATTATCTTTTGTGTGTTTTGAGATGCTGGTAATAATTTTTAAAAACTCTAAGGAATAACACGAAGGATATATTTTCCCCCTTAAAGATATTCCAATATTCTCTCTAATCATTTTTTGAGATATAGGACAATCCAAATAAATATCCCTATCCACAATTTTGATAAATGGATAGCAACATTGGTTTATCAGATAAGGTGCTAGGCTGGGGGGGAAAGGCCCATGGGCTGTTGCCCTCCTTTACCAATGAAAGTCTTGGAAATTGTTCTTGGAATTGTGGAGGGCCATCTGAAAATATGATGTTGGAAAACTGCTTTTCAGCTTCCCAGAGAACGTAGTCTTATCTGTGATGACTACAATGGTGGCTTGTATAATCATAATGTCACTATGATTCCGGAGCATTGGATGATGTCTAATTCTGCTCTACTAAGATTAAATCTGGACCATTCTCACCAATCTGACTTACTGAGAAAAGATATATTGAAGAAAGCAACCTCATCTTTCACTTGGCCCAGAAATATTTAGGGATTTAATGGTTCTAACCAGCAACTTGAATTGTATGTGGTAAGGATTTAGGAGCTAGTATAGTTCTGCAGGAGAAAAAGACCTAATTCTGAATTTCTATATCCCTATTTCTACTCCTCTTTCTACCCCTAATCTCACCTGCACAACAACATCTTATTAACACACAGTTATTGAGGGGATTTTTAACCCAATAGTTATATGCCTACTCCACATCTCTCAGTCTTTGTTTCAGTCTCTGTCTATCTGTAATACACCACACAAAAGGTATATTACATTATATATATGTACTGACCAATCAGATAATAGAACAGATTGCATCATTCTGCTGAAGCACCATGACTCAGCATTCACTTTACTTCTACTGTACTTGTAATATTAGTTCAGGTTTTTATCCTGATATCCCTTCTAATATTAAAATATACTAATACAGAGTTCATTCATCATTCTATTGTGTTTGACATCATACAATGGTTTCGTTAATCCATCAGCAGTATTAAACTCAGATTCTATGTAACTGTTTGATTTTTTTTCATTTTGAATTAACTATTCCACATTCTGGTATTTTACAGCAATATATCTTGTTCTCGCTTTAAAATTTTCTGCTTCAGTTAAGTACATACAGGTCTGTGGATTTTCATATACAGTAATAGGTTTTAAAAAACTTACATGTAGATCATTAACAATTGTTCACACCATGACAACTCACAACCTTCTTCAGATAATGCTGCAAATTCAGATTTAGCTGTCAACAGATTTATGGAAGTCTGTTGTCTTGATTTCCAAATAATTAGTACATTAGCATATTTTATTACATATCCTGTACATGACTTCCTATCTTTTAGACTTGCAAATGAACTATCTACAATACAATACAGTTCAATTCCTTGCTTCAATGAAACTTTAAAACGATATTCTAAAGTACCCTCTAAGTATCTTAATAATCTATTAACTCCTTGCCAATCATGTATTGTTGATTTTGAAACTCTCCTACTTAATACTCCTACAGCATAGGCTATATCGGGCCTTGTGTAATTTGCTATGTATAAAAGACATCTGGATATTCAAACAATTCACCATCATCTTTTTTCGTGAAATATACATATATTGGAGTTTTTAAAGATATCTCTCTCTCTCTCTCTCTCTCTCTCTCTCTCTCTCTCTCTCTCTCTCTCTCTCTGTATCTAAGTCTGATTTTTTTGGTGCTTATCTCTAGCTGGCTCTCTGTGTGCTGCCTGGCAGACAGCAGCATCAAATGGTGGGAGGCTACTTCAAGCCTTTGTTGGTGCGGGATGAGCTTCCATCACTCGGGGAGAAAATGACCTGCTCTCTACCTGGAGACAATGGCCTGACATGCAACACGGCTGCTGCCGCTATTACCAGACTAAGTGCCAGAGCAGGGTCACATTGTGGCTCTGTGTCATAAGGGGCTCCAGAAGGAGGAAGGAACCTCATGTCCCTCATTGTGAAGCATGCTAAATTTCACTGGGCTGCACAAAGCAGAATAGCAGGAGGGCCATAGAGGCTGCAATAGTAGCGGCATTGCCCACGGTGGGATCAGTGATCAGTGTGGGGCAGAGAACACGTAGTGTGTCTCCTTGAGTGACCGAAGCATGCCCAGCACCAACAAGGGAATGGCACGTGGGCTGGACAAACTGCTTCGGTGGGGTGTGTTTAATCCAGAGGCTGAAGTTTGAGGACCCATGTTCTACAGCCTGAATAATTGTTATAGTGCTCTTTTTCAAGGTAGATATCATATTTGTTTGTTTGTTTGGTTTGTTGGTTTGTTTGTTTCACATTTCCTTATTTCCCACCTCTTTCTGTGAATGCTGTACAATTTTATGAATAATTTATTTTAAAAAATACAAATTGTTGTATTTAGCTAAGTATTAACTGTAAAACAAATTTGTTGAGAAAAATGACTTACACAGATTCATTTCCATACTCTGTTCTATAGTGGTGTTTTGTTTTCTTCTGTGAATATGAATTCTCATTCCCCCATTTGTTCTTCACATCTTCCAAAGGTTGACAAAAGTGCAGCAAGGTCTATTGAGATGTGATAAGCATGTTTCTTTCTGGTATTTCTCAAAGCATCATTGCAAAGAATTGTAATGTTAGTAATTAAGGATAGTTATTATCTCTTCTTCTCAAAATCTTAAGGGAATTGTAACTGTAAAAATGATTAATTTGGATTAAGACATTGCATTCTATTAATATCTGCTAAGAAATACAGATATGAATGTAGGAAGAAAAAGATTTGTCTTTCATCTGTAATATTTCATTAGAACTGCCAAGACCCTTCAAGCTCTGTTATTCTGTTAACCTTAAATAAAATTCATTATCTTAATTTTAGATACAGTTAATAAGTCGACTTCAGCTGAATGGTAATGAAGAAGCTACTGTTTGATATCTACAAATACTACATATTACTATGATTTTGTTGTATTCAGAACATTAGTTTTACTTTTTTCCTCAACTATAATGAGCATTTCTCTTCCCTCCACCTGCAAGCTTAGCAGTCCTCTTCCAATTGTTCATAAATATTACCAGGCTGGTGATTTAATCATTGCTTCTATTATTTATCAGGTTTTCTTTCTTACAAATGAGATAACGTTTGAAAGCCTTCCTTCTTCTGAAGTCCTTGATCAGTACCTGTAAGTATCCGACTACTTCTACTCCTTCTCATACCACACTATCTCTTCCCCACATTGCAACCTAAAAGCTGTATTTTCTTTCACTTTTATGCTAGTCAGTCCTTTTGATCTGTTTCAGTGAGGATATTTAGTCCGTTTATAATTCTAGACCTTACAAAGACTTAATCCTTATATTGACCTAATACGTATATTGAAATTGAGATGAATATTATTAGTTTAACCATTAAATATATGAATGTCATTCTATTCAATAAATTTCCTTCTTTTAACAAAGCAAGTTTCAACTCAGTTACTGATGACTGATCCACTAGTTCCTCTGGAAGTTGATTATGGTTCCCTTAATCTGAACTTGCTCAATCTTATTGATACATTTTTAAAAGTGACATCTGCAGAACCGAACATATTATTTCAAATGGGGTCTGACTAAATGCTGCCTTAGCTCAATATTAAGTAAACAAACCTAATTCAGTGTTTCCTTGTTGGTACAATCTATTTGTTAGTGACCAAATTGCAGATGTCCAGAACAAAAAATAAGCACTAGTTTATATATGTATTATAATTTATATGTACATTAAAATAGCTGTCCAATTCTGGAACAGAAATATATTGACATAATTTCTAAATCCTGCTGAAGGTTCATCACTCATAATTACCAGCACACTTTGGCTCTGGCATTTGCAGTAAAGGAGATCAATGAACATTCTGGGATTTTACCCAATGTTAGCCTTGGTTTTCATATTGCTACTGACTATCCTGTGGAAAGTACAACTTACCAATTAGCAATGGAATTTCTATCTACAAAAAATAAATTTACACCCAACTACAAATGCAATGACCAAACCAACACAATAGTTGTAATTGGAGGAGCCCGTAGTAACACCTGTGTCAACATGGCAATCACTCTATGCAACTACAAATTTCCCCAGGTGAGACACAAAAATGGATCAATATGTGAAGTTCACTAGATTTGTATTACAATCAAAAGTTTGGTAATTCAGTTGGAATACTTGAGGCAAGGCCATGATTCCGTTATAAGACACGAAGACTATTTTGAAAGGACTGTCCCCTTTTGCTTCTCGAGGAAAACTGCAGATGTCATGTAAAACTAATTTTTAGACATCCCACTTTGGTATCCCACTCAAACCAGACATTGGGTTAAATAAATGCACATGCTTTGCTGTTTATTTTTTTTTAAAAAAAATGGAAGAGATCCTTTATTCCTCTGTTCTTCTGACTTTCCCCATTTAGATTTCATACGGATCACCTCCATTGATGAATACTGAAACAGCAATGTTTGTCAAATGGATGTTCCCAGATGAAACCCATCAATTTAAAGCAATACTGCACTTATTGTTGCATTTTGGATGGATCTGGGTTGGATTAGTTTCTCTGTATGAGGAAGACAGAGACAGATTCATTCAAAAGAGACTTTCCATATTTTCAGAGAGAGGAATCTGCTTTGACTTTATAGAATGTTCACCACAAATGATGTATGGTAGTGAAGCTGATAAAATGATGGAAAATGGAGAAAAACTATACAAAGTGATTATGGAGAGTACGGTCACTGCAGTTATCTTGAGTGTGGAAATTACAGGCATGCTGATTTTGAGACTAATGATCAATGTTTTCAATAATGATAATATTCCAAAGAAGAGAATGGCCAAAGTTTGGATCATGACAGCCCAGATGGAATTCACATCCATTCTGATGCAAAGACAGTTGACCATTGATTTTCTCCATGGTGCTCTTTCCTTTGCAATTCATTCAAAGGAGCTCACCGGATTCCAACAATTTATACAGAATAGAAATCCAAAGTTAGAAAAAGATGATGGATTTGTAAGGGATTTCTGGAAAGATGCATTTGAATGCTCATTCTCCAGAGATATTAAAGATGAGAACTCTGAAAGGATCTGCACTGGAGAAGAGAAGCTTCAGACTCTTCCTAATTCAGTCTTTGAGTCTATCATGAATGCACATAGTTACAGCATCTACAATGCAGTCTATGCTGTGGCACATGCTGTAAAGACTATACGCTCTTCCAAATTCAAAAGGGGACGAAAAATGGATGAGAGGAGATGGAAGCTCCTCCTCCAATCACCTTGGCAAGTAATGATGTATAATGAAAACTTAGTGGGAAATTACACATAATAGAAACTTGCATTTTTGTTTTGTTTTAACTATTATAATGCTTTTAGATAGTTTTGAAAGCTACACTTGATACTTTCATGTGAAAGAAAACAAAAAATAAATATAAATATAATGCTTAAATATAGAGACAATTAGCAATATGTAAGAAACACCTTAGGGACAGCCAATATTCTGATAACTGAGTATCTCCTTAGCCATTAATATTCGATGATGAGGATGATGAGAATAATAATAATAATAATAATAATAATAATAGTCATCATCATCATCATCATCATCAAAATTTTGTGAAAATAGGAATAGTGTCACTCCAAGTGATTAGCCAATTTGTCCCTGAAGAAAATTTCATGTTTGTTTAGACCAAATTGAAAGAAACAAATTGAAAATTTCACTTCCCTTTTAAATATTCCTGAAAAGTGTCCTGGTAGGTTTCTTTCTTTCTTTCTTCTTTTTCATTCAGCTCCACCATTTTTTGCAACAAGTCTCCTTTAATAACAATGCTGGAGAACATGTTTCTTTTGGCTCCAATGGGGAGTTAGAAACTGGATTTGATATTTTCAATTGGGTCACATTTCCAAACATGTCCTTTCTGAAAGTCCAAATTGGAAAGATCGATCCTCTGGGTCCCCCAGACAAGCTACTCGCCATTTCTGACAAGGAAGCCATTTGGCCCCTCATGTTTAATCAGGTATGTCTCATTTTCTCATTTTCATAGTCTAATAATTTTGGTTTGTTGAACTATCCATTTTACAGCACTTCTTATCTCTATCAAGCCTGTTCAAAGACTGTCATATAGATATTTGATTTGATTTGACACCACCAACTAAATGGGACCTCAAATCCAGATTTAAACATCAGCTTCTTGTATATTGCCCCAAACTTATCTTTGGAATACAATTATTGGGAATGATTAATCAAACGGTTAATGTAAATTAAATAAGCAGTTAAAGATAGAATAGAGAGTTTATATCAGAAAGAAAACTGCAAAATACAACATATATGCTTGGGTTAAATAGGAAGAGTTTCTGTGTGTTCAGTTGATAAAAATAAAAATCACAAAAAATAAATTATGTTTATATTTTTGTTTTGTTTATTGAACAGGCATTGCCTCTTTCCATCTGTAACAAGGAATGTCCTCTTGGCCGTAGCAAAATAAAATTGGAAGGAAAATTATCTTGTTGTTATGACTGTAAACCCTGTCCAGAAGGGAAGATAGCTGACCAATTGGGTAAGCAAATAAGTCCTAGAATTATGATTAAAATTGATCTCAAAACATCTCTTGGTAAATGAGACATTTGTTAAGTTAATTTTCCCCTATTTCAAAACTACTCTTGCCAGAGGTGTTAAGTGAATCACTGCAGTTGATAAGTTTGTAACGAGTTGTTAAGTGAATCTAGATTGACTTTGGTTGCAATGCTGTTTCTAGATGCCGAGAAAGCCTTCGATAACCTTAATTGGAACTTCTTTAAAAAATTAATAAATATTATGGATTTAGGAGAGAATTTTGAAAATACAATTAAAAAAATATACTCCAAACAAAAGGCAAGGATAATTATAAATGGAGATTTAACAAATACATTTGATATTAAAAAAAGGAGTGAGGCAAGGCTGTCCACTATCTCCCTTAATATACATATTGTCTATAGAAATCTTATTAAACCGAATTAGAGGGGAATCATCAATACAAGGCACTCAAATTAAACAGCAAATATATAAAACACAGGCTTTCACCGATGATCTGGTCTTCTTCTTAGAAAACCCAGTCAGTTCAATAATACATTTAGTAAAAGAACTAGAGAACTATGGGAAAGTAGCCGGCTTAAAAATAAATAGGGATAAAACTAAAATATTAACCAAGAATTGTAATCAAGATTTAAATAAATTACTAATAAAAGAAACAGGCTTCCAAATATTAAAAAAAAATTAAGCATCTAGGAATTTGGTTTACGACAAGGTATTCTTCACTGAAAGAACTAAATTATATGAAATTATTAACTAAAACAAAAGAAGATTTAGAAAAATGGTCAAACTTAAATTTATCTTTAATGGGAAGGATCAATACAATAAAGTCTAATATACTTCCAAGGTGGCTCTATTTCTTCCAAACAGCACCAATACAATTAAACAAATTGTTCTTCACCAAAATAAATAAAATAATTTCTAAATTTATCTGGTGCAATAAAAAACCAAGAATAAACATGAAAGCCCTACAAGATCTAAGAACAAGAGGAGGATTCGGTTTACCATCAAGCCACTAAATTACTATGGATTAAAGAATGGGTCAACCTTGAAAATCCTAGAATTTTAATAATAGAAGGCCATGATATAAATGAAGGATGGCACGCACATTTGTGGGAAAAGGAACATTCAAAACATTCTCATTTTAAACAACATCAAATTCGGAATACACTGTTGACATACTGGCGGAAAGTTAGGAAAAAACACTATAATGAAATACCCAGATGGCTATCCACACTAGAAGCCCAAATACATCCAAATATAATTAGCCAAGAACAAATAATAACCTATGAAGCCCTATTAGATACCAAAGAAAGTCTAAAAACTAGAGAAAGACTTAAAGAGGAGGGCATAGTAATAGATTGGCTAGCATATTACCAAATTCAAAGTAGATACAAAAAGGACTTGGTGAAATCTGGAATATGTAAAAAACAAAATGAAATAGACAAAATATTGACAGGATCTGATAAAAAATTTATAACCAGAATGTATACTTATCTACTAAACTATGAAAACATCAAAGAAATAGTTAAACCTAATATGATAGCTTGGATGACTAACTTTGGATATGCAATTCAGCTAGAAGACTGGGAAAAACTATGGTCAGTTAACTATAAGATGACTTTGTCAACACCATACAAAGAAAATCTTTATAAAATGTTCTTTCGATGGCATTATGCTCCAGCGCGCCTAGCCAAAATGAATGTAAATATTAGTAACAAATGTTGGAAGTGTAAAAAAGAGGTGGGAACATACTACCACATATGGTGGAAATGTAATGAAGCAAAAAAATTCTGGATCCAAATCAGGACATGGATGGAAGAAATACTGGGCTACAAAATTGAGATAAAACCGGAAATTTATCTATTTAGGCATAATTAGAGGCAAACACAGCAAAGAAAATTACTACTTAATAAATCACTTACTTACTGCTGCAAGATTAGCATATGCACAAGTTTGGAAACAAGATAAGACTCCAAACAAAGAAACGGTGATTAAAAAAATATTAGACTGCGCCAAATTTAGTAAATTAACATATGAGATTCAAAACCAACAAAATAAGGACTATTACAAAGTGTGGGAAAAAATATACAACTGGGTGGAAGTTATGAAAAAGGTATAGTAAATAGAATTGTAAAAAATAAATCTTGAAAATATATAAATCGTAAATGTTCAATGTTGTATTGTATGATGTCTAAATGTTTGGTAAGTCAAACAAAATAAAATAAAAATGAACTACCATAGATTGACTTTGGTTGTCAGGACACCTCACAAGGTGATTACATGACCTTGGGATTAGATTAGATTAGATTAGATTTATTAGATTTGTATCCCCCCCCCCGCCTCTCCAGAGATTTGGAGCAGCTCACAACATCAAAACACAGTACAAATTCAATGATTTTAAAAAAAAACAGTTAAAACCCTTAATATAAAAAACAGTCATATATCCCAGACAAACCATACATAAAACAGAATGGCCCAGGGGAATCAATTTCCCCATGCCTGATGGCAAAGGTGGGTTTTAAGGAGTTTGTGAAAGGCAAGGAGGGTGGGAGCGATCCTGATCTCTGGGGGGAGTTGATTCCAGAGGGTCAGGGCCACCACAATGAAGGCTCTTCCCCTGGGTCCCACCATACAACATTGTTTCGTCGACAGGACCTGGAGAAGGCCAACTCTGTGGGACCTAATCGGTCGCTGGGATTCGTGCGGCAGAAGGTGATCCCGGAGGTATTCTGGCCCAATGCCATGAAGGGCTTTATAGGTCATAACCAACACTTTGATTTGTGACTGGAAACCGATCAGCAACCAATGCAGACTGCGGAGTGTTGGTGTCACATGGGCATATCTGGGAAAGTCTATGATTGCTCTCGCAGCTGCATTCTGCACGATCTGAAGTTTCTGAGCACTCTTCAAAGGTAGCCCCATGTAGAGAGCATTATAGTAGTCGAACCTTGAGGTAACTGTACTGTAACTATTAAAAAATAGTAACTATAAAAAACTATAACTAGTTAGTAATTATAAACAAAACCAAGTTAGTTTATAACACTGCTGCATGAATCCTAGCAACCGATTAGATCCCACAGAGTTGGCCTTCTCCAGGTCCCGTTGACTAAACAATGTCATCTGGCGGGTCCCAGGGGAAGAACCTTCTCTATGGCGGCCCCAGGAGATTAGAACTGCCCCCACCCTCCTTGCCTTCCGTAAACTCCTTAAAACTGACCTCTGCCATCAGGCATGGGGGAATTGAGGCATTCCCCCCCCTCCCCTGGGCCTATACAATTTATGTCTGTATGTATGTCTGGTTTAATAATGGGGGTTTTTTTAATGTTTTTTTAATTTATTAGATTTGTTGTGAATTGTTCTATTGTATGTTGTAAGCCGCCTTGAGTCTACGGAGAGGGGCGGCATACAAATCTAATAAATGAATGAATGAATGAATGAATGAATGAATGAATGAATGAATGAATGAATGAATAATTGGGGCCTGAGCTTTACAACATGTTGATACAGGCACCAATGAAACCTTTGAGTTTTCTTTCATAGTTCAGTGAGCTACCTAATTATAAAACCAATCACTTCCTTCTGAATTGGAGTATCAGAAGATATCTCAGTTTTCAATTATCTCTTGTTATGTTTAGTAGTTTTTTCAATGTTTTCTATTTGTTTTTATCTCCTATTCTACCCAGATTATTCATTGATAGATTGTGCTAATCCATATAAGTTTATTATATGAGATAGGCAACTATATACATTTTAGAAGTCAATCAATGTTTAGAAACACAAATAATAATTTAAAAACTGCTCTTATAAAAGCATAGGAATAATTCAGAAGGAAATGTATTGGAAAAGGCTGGACACTACAGACATGACACAAATCTCAACAAACAGATGACAACATTTAACACAAAAGATATGGAGCAAGCCCACCTATTGGATTATTTAGGAAGACAGATACAATTGAAGAAAGATGATCTCATCTATCAGTTGCCCCAGTGACATCCAGGGATTTAATGGAGATAACCAGCACCTATAATTTCATAGAGTAAAGAACTAGAAAAGAAGTAAAGAATTACACAATTCCTAAGCGGTCAGTAAGAAGCGTGCAAAAATTTACCACTTTTGCACTCCTTGTCCCTTGTGCTAAAATTTCTCTCTTACTAGCAGCATTTATGTAAACATCGTTATATCTTTGTATACTACGAATATGTACTTGAAAAAATAAATGAATAAAATAATAAAATAATAGCTCATGCAGAAGGAACAGAAATAGGTGAGTTAAGTGCATGTCCATAGCATTGCAGACCAAGTTATGCTTTTTAAATGGAGAGCTATGGTGATGCAGTGGTTAGATACTTGAGCTTTTTGAAATGGTCTTCAAAGGCAGCATCATATAAAGGTCATTCTAATTAAGTCTACTGTAAAATCAGGGCAAATGAAAATGAAATGAAGATGCTTCAAATCAATAATATTTCTATGGATGTTTTTTTTTTCAGACTTAGATGACTGTTTCTCTTGTCCAGAGGATCAATATCCAAACAAAGATAAAGATAGTTGCCTTCCAAAAAGTATAACTTACTTAACTTATCAAGAACCTTTGGGGATTTCTTTGGCGGTGATTACAGTCTCCTTTTCTGCCATCTCAGCTATGGTGCTCAGGATATTCATGAAATATCAGGACACACCTATTGTGAAAGCCAATAATAGGAACCTCACTTATAGCCTTCTTATTGCTCTCCTGCTCTCTTTCCTTTGCAGTTTGCTCTTCATTGGGCAACCTGTCCAAGTGAAATGTCTTTTGCGACAAACTGCTTTTGGTGTCATTTTCTCTGTAGCTCTTTCTTGTATATTGGGGAAAACAATCATAGTGGTCCTTGCTTTCATGGCCACCAAGCCTGGCTCCAATATGAGAAAATGGGTGGGGAAAAGGCTGGCTATCTCTATTGTTCTATCTTGCTCCCTGACACAATTCTGCATTTGTGTGGTGTGGCTTATAATTTCTCCTCCCTTCCCAGATTCTGACATGCACTCCATGGCTGAAGAAATTGTTCTACAATGTAATGAAGGTTCCACCACAATGTTTTATGTTGTCCTTGGCTTTTTGGGGTTCTTGACTGCTGTCAGTTTCACTGTGGCCTTCCTAGCTAGGAATTTGCCTGACACCTTTAATGAGGCCAAATTTATCACCTTCAGCATGTTGGTCTTCTGCAGTGTCTGGGTGTCATTTGTTCCCACCTATTTGAGTACCAAGGGAAAGTACATGGTTGCTGTAGAGATTTTCTCCATCTTGGCTTCAGCAGCAGGATTACTGCTCTGTATATTTTCCCCCAAATGCTATATCATTCTTCTGAGACCCAATCTGAATAAGAAGGAGCAACTAATGAAAAAATGAAAACTGGTTTTAATACCATACACTTTGAAAATAATATAAATGGTTGCTTTCTCCATATAATTCCTCCCCTCAGTTTGAGGTTCTGCCTTCTTTCTTCTATCATCATTAATAGGACATTCTGAATCTTAATCAGTAGAGTAGACAATAGCTAATAAAGAAGATAGGTTTTGATCAGCGTCATATAAAAATAATTAGGGGATCTAATCTGAAACCTAATCTGAATAAGGAGCCACTAATGAAAAAATGAAATAGATTTTAACACCAGAGCCTTTTAATGTAATCTATTTAGTTGCTTTCAGCATAAGTGCACTAGAGTGCCTTCCAACCCCTGTCCTATTGTCTCTCCTATATCCCATGTATCTTCTCTTCTATTCCTATATCTTTCTTCTATTCTCTCATTGATTATTTTATCCTATACTCTCTCTTCTATTATTTCTCTAATTCTATTTCCTCAAAGGTGTCTTCTATTACCTTCATTGTGTATTATTGTGTATTGGACAAAATAAATAGATAGATAAATAAATAAATAGATTTCAATTTGATTTTAGGAGCTGAAAGATAAAATAAAAATGATTAATCCTGGGATTGGCTATTTCTAATTTAATGAAAAAAAGACTAGAAGTGGCATAGTAGCAATTTTCCAAAATCTACAGAGCTGCCACATAAAGGAGGAGGTCAACCTATTTCCCAAAGCACCTGGAGGCAGGATGAGTAATAATGGATGCAAAGTAATCAAGGAAAGAAGCAACCTAGAGCTAAGAAGAAATTTTCTACCAATTAGAACAATTAATCAGTTGAATGACTTTCCCACTTTTAGGAAGAGTTTGAACAACCATTCATCTTAAGTGGACTGGAATGTCTTCCAACTTTGTTATTATTTTATTTTGTTATACTAACAGTATTTTAATGATATAATTACTAAAGATAAACGGGAATGGGTTTCAATCCTGCAACCCATTATCTTTGCAAAAATCTCCCATCTTCGCCAAATAGAAATGAAATTAAAGCACCTCTGGTACATGTCATGCCTAGGAATTTGCCTGACCCCTTTAATGAGGCCAAATTTATCACCTTCAGCATGTTGATGTTTTGCAGTGTCTGGGTGTCATTTGTTCCCAACTATTTGAGTACCAAGGGAAAATACATGGTTGCTTTAGAGATTTTCTCCATCTTGGCTTCAGCAGCTGGATTACTGCTCTGTATATTTTTCCCCAAATGCTATATCATTCTTCTGAGACCCAATCTGAATAAGAAGGTGCAACTAATTAAAAAATGAAACTGATGTTAACACCATACCATTTGAATGTAAACTGATTGGTTGCTTTCAACATAGCAATAGGACATATAAAACAATAGTTCTCCAAAGTTCATTCAGAACCTAGAAAACTTTCCTTAATCTGTTTTTGAAATGTTAGATAATGATTTTAAATCCTAATCAGCTTAGTAGACAATATCTAATAAAGAAAAAGATATTATTTTGATTGGTATGATATTAAAAATGTTGAGATTCCTAAAAGAAATACAGAGAAAAGCCATAAAAGTGCTTAAGGGATTTAATTTGTAACCTAATGTGGATAAGAAGGAGCATCTAATAAAAAAAATGAAACTGATTTTACGACCACACCAATACATAATGTTTATGACAATAATTAAGTGTTGTACCTCATGATTCTTGATAAATGTATCTTTTATGTACATTGAGAGCTTATGCACCAATGACAAATTACTTGTGTGTCCAATCACATTTGGCAATAAAGAATTCCATTCTATTCTATTCTCCCCTTTGAATGTATTCTAATTAGTTGCAATTGGGACTGAAATTAAAACAAGAATGATTATTGAGACTTGTTATGTCTAATATAATGGGGGGGGGGAAGACGAAAGGTGACAGTAGCAATTTTGCAGCAGAGGCGGAGTAACGACACAGACACAGAGAGCTGGATTTAAACTGGGTCATTTTATTAATTAAATTTGCATAATTTATTCATTAAATTAGCATAAATTTAACTACAAACCTAACAAGGACCCGCAGAGTCAAACAATTACTTCCGGGGTGGAAAATGACATTAGAAAAAATTCCGGGGCAACTTATGGGCGTAGCTCCATGCTGATCCAGGTGCAAGGCCCTGCCCTCACCTGGATCCCAGCCATGTACCTGCATGTGGGAGGTCTCGCCGTCTAACCCTTGCAAGGGGATAGAAATGGGCGGGACCCAAAGACAGGTTCCCTCCAATTGGTCAGATTGAGCTAAAGGCACCATGACCTTTGGAGAGAACCTGTCAATCATCCCCAAAGATGCCCAACGGAGAACACACAGTTGCTAAACACCACCCAACTAACCACAGGACAAGGTGTCAGCGATCCCGTTATCTAGCCCGGGAACATGCCGGGCCAGAAACAGGGCATTTAGAGACAAAGACCTGTGCACAAAATGGTGGACAATCCGCATGACCCTGTCACTCTTAGAGGACAGGGCATTCACAATGTGAACCACTGCCAAGTTGTCACACCAGAAGTGCACCGTTTTGTCTCTAAATTGCTCTCCCCACAGCTCTAAAGCTACTATCAGTGGGAAGAGCTCCAAAAAGGTTAATCCTTGACCAAGGGAGAGGCCCTCCATTCTGGAGGCCACATTGAATGGCACCACTGGTCGCCTAAAATAACTCCGAACCTGCAGGTCCCTGCGGCGTCCGAACACAATTGCAACTCAGCTTCCAAAAGAAGCTCATGCCTCCAAAAGGCCTGACCATTGAAGTGGGCCGAAAAGACCCGCCATACGTGCAGGTCATCCTTGACCCCAGCACATAAGCGGGTCCGATGATGGGGCAAATGAAGCCCCTTCATCGCAGAATACACTCACCAGGAAAAAGCCCTGCCGGGAGCTACCACCCGGCAGGCAAAATTAAGAAGCCTGGCAAGTTCCTGAAGCTGGTAAAGGGTCACCTTCCGGCTATCTAATACTTGGTCAAGCTTACTCTGTATCTTGAGTAGCTTGTCCGGGGGCAATCTACAAGATTGCTCCACTGAGTCCAATTCAATACCCAGAAAAGTGATCCTGATGGCGGGGCCTTTGGTCTTTTTGGGGGCCAAAGGGACCCCCAAATGAGGACAAAGGGCTTCGAAGGCCGACATCAGAGCTAAACATTGCTCTGAATGCGCAGGCCCCTCCAACAGGAAGTCATAAAAGTAATGAATGACTGAACCCAGACCAGAACGCCTCCCGAGCGCCCACTCCAAAAAGGTGCTAAAGCTCTCAAACAGGGAGCAAGATATGGAGCAGCCAATAGGCAGTGCTCTGTCCATGTAATAGCCCCCTTCAAAGTGGAAGCCCAGGAGCTCAAAATCATCTGGGTTTATGGGAAGGAGCCGAAATGCAGACTTAATATTGCATTTACCCATAAGGGCTCCCACCCCACATTTCCTAACCATGGCCACCGCTGTGTCAAAAGATGCATAGCGGACTGAGCAAAGCTCACCAGGAATGAAGTCATTCACTGATTCTCCCTTTGGGAAGGACAAGTGGTGAATCAACCTCAATTCACCACTGGCTTTCTTGGGAACCACCCCCAAGGGGGAGACCCGAAGAGCTGGTGAGGGCGGGCACTGGAAAGGTCCCAGTACCCTGCCCTCAGCCACCTCCTTCTGAATTTTAGCCCTAACAATGTCTTCATGACCCACAAACGATCTAAGGTTGTCAGACATGAAAGCCTTCCTAGGCCCCACATATGGTATTCTAAAACCCTCAGTAAAACCCTGTAAGAGGGCAGCCGCCCTCCTACGAGGGTGATACTCTCTAAGCAGTTCCTCCAGTGCTCCCAGCCTAATTTTCCCCCAGGAGGCAGGGGCCGTTTTGCCAGCCCTGCCCCATCCTTCTTATCCTTACTCCCTTTGGGTAAATGCAGGCGCTGGTGGCGTGGGAGCCCCCACAGTTCCCACACGCGTGTCTGAACCTGAATAGGGGATGAAAACACGCCCCCTTTGCTGCAAACTCATGACATGGAGGGGCAGGCTTCGCTGCGCCTCCCCCACCTGCCTGGTTAGTCCTCCATGTAGTGGCCGCTATCCGTGCCGTCGCCACCCCTGGCTTGTGCAAGCTGGGTCGCATTGAACCACAAATCCAGGACAACCATGTCCCAAGGAAGTGTGGAATCAAAGGCCATGCGCATTCTAAATGCCTCGTTATATAGACGCCAAACCGTGCCTTTGTACTCAAAATGAGCACGTGTGATAAGGTCAATGTACTTAAGCATAGAGGCAGCCTGTGTGGGCTCCCTCTGGATGACCACTGACATGTAGGTTAAAAAGGCGTATAGCCATGAGCTGAAGCATCTGTTAACCCTGACCTTCTTAGGTTTGTCTGCCTTAGCCTCATCCTCTTTTTCCTTCTTAGGAACTTCCCTATTCAGAAGGGAGAATAAATCTACATATTCTCCCTTCCAAATCCGCTCCCTAATGGAGGGATGCAGGTGAAAACCTAAAGGTGTGGAGGGTAACCCCCAAGGAATGGCCACTGCCCATACTGAAGCCGAGTGGTCTGGCACCATGGAAGCCCCCACGTTCCCCTCGCCCGACCCTGTCGAGGGCACTGAAGCCATCGAAGGGGCCTGGGCTACCGCAGTAGTAGTGGGAGAATCCCACAACTGACTGCAGGTGATGGCTGGACTACCCATGAATGTGTTGACCCCACTCCCTAAACCCAGTGGCACAAGAGCCGGCCCGGCCAGAGAGAGGGGTGGTGTAAATGTTGGGTGCAGTGCTGTCTCACCTGACCCCAAAGGGGTAGAAGCCATCCACGAAGACCCAGCTCCCGCTGAGACAGGTGTCATTGTCATCTGCCCGGTCTGGGCTGCTGGTTCACCTGGTGGCCTGCCAAGGGCCGCTGGAGCTGATAGGATGGTGCCCCCATGCCTGTACACTGACCTCCAGCGTGCGTCCAAATCATTCAACCTCTCGATTATCCTGGACCAAGAATGAGCAGGTACATTAGAGTCATTCAAAGGGGGTTCCCTTATCTTCCCCCCCGGCCTGGCCCTGACTTGAGCCTCCTCTTGTGCCAGCCGGGCCCTGACCAAGGGCGTCATTGCTCTCCTAGGCCTCGCCACCATCTCCCTAGGTGAAGGTAGAGGCACCTCATGGTGCCTTTAGTTCGATCTGAGCAATTGGGGCGGAACCTGCCTTTGGGTCCCGCCCATTTCTATCCCCTTGTAGGGGTTAGACGGCGAGACCTCCAACATGCAGGTGCATGGCTGGGATCGAGGTGAGGGCGGGGCCCTTCACCTGGATCAGAATGGAGCTACGCCCATAAGTTGCCCCGGAAGTATTTCTGACTTCATTTTCCGCCCCGGAAGTAATTGTTTGACCCTGCGGGTCCTTGTTAGGTTTAGTTAAATTTATGCTAATCTAATGAATAAATTATGCAAATTTAATTAATAAAATGACCCAGTTTTAAATCCAACTCTCTGTGTCCGTGTCGTTACTCTGCCTCTGCTGCAATGAATATTGCTTTTAAAAAAGGTAGTTTTTAGATGATTTACACTTAATTTTATGGCCAATTTGACATGGTTGTTGAGTGAAACACTGCAGTTGTTGAATGAATCACATGGTTATTGAGAAAATCCTCTGTTGACCTGGTTGTTGAAAGGTGGCTAGGAAGGAACAAATAGTGATCACATGACCCCTGAGTGCTGCAACTTGTATAAATGTACAGCATTTGGGTTGCTAAACATCCAAATGTCTTTTATGGTGACCATGGTCATGCTGAGCCAGTCATAAGTGAACTTTAATTGTATGCTAATTTTTGTTGTTGTTGTTGTTACACTGCATATAATATGGGGAAATTTTATGTTTTTGAAGTAAATAGTTTTACTCAGGAGATCAGACCATTCACAGATGGGAATCTCATAAACTCCCTACCAGTTCACCTAGCATGTGCATACTTGCTTTGGTCATGTGCATGCCTTCTGCACATGGGCGTGTCCTTCCACATGCATGTGGCTTATAAACATATGTAGATGGCATAGTGCTGGAGTTGGTGGGCAAGCCACAAATTGCTAGCACCAGTTCACCTGAACTGGTCTGAATCAGCTGAATACCACTTCTGACACCATTGCTGGCATTCTTGTCCCACATAGTATCTAATATACTGGATTTCAGAAGGCATCCCCATATGAAGGTAGTATTGATAGTGTCATGTAAATGTTGTTTAATCAGAACCATACTACATATCAAAATTCATCACAACTTTTCTCCTACACTTCTTTGGTTAAAGCTAATATATATTGGGCAAGGAAAGTTCAAAGTAAAAATTCATTTTATATTTGGCATTATACACTGCATCCATCCCAAAGGACTCTGAACAATTTACAGCTGGAGGCAGATAGGGCCATTGGGCTGTCGGTAGCCCTGAGCACCCGGGCTGCTTGCCAAAGAGCAGGTAAGGAGTTATGGGACTTTAGGTCTAGCAAGGGTTACAGGCAAATTTGGCCCATACCAATTGAACAGTTGTTGGAGCACTGTGTGCTGTTACATCAACGGGGTTTGCATGTTAAAACTATCAAGGGTAAGTTAACGGGCCTGGCGTTTATCGCCAAGGCTCATGGGTTTACTGACACCTGTAGGGACTTCCGCGTTAAGGGGATGTTGGAAAGATGGTCCCAGGAATGCCCACGGCCAGTGGCCAACGCCCAGCAACCATTGTCCATCCCACAGCTGTTGGCCTTAAGCCAAACGTGGGCTAGGCTGTGTACTTCGCATATGAAGCCTGCCTGTTCCACGCGACAGCAATGACGGCTTTTCTTTGGGGCATTTTGGGTCAGTGAGGTTTTAGTTACCTCCAATAGGGATGTTAGTTTGCGCGCACTCCAATAGAGCGATGTGCATTACCAGGGGACAGGGGTCTCCATCTGCCTGCGCCGGTCCAAAATGGACCAGTACGGCCGCGGAATGGAGATCACATTAGTGCCAACAACAAAGAATGTGGTGTGCCCGGTGGCAGCATTGGTGGCCTTCCGCGCAGTTTGCGGTGATGGCCAGGGAAATTTCTTTTGCCACAGTAACGGGGCCCCCTTGACCAAGTATCAATTCTGGACAGTCACATCCAGGGCCTTAGAGCAGATAGGTGCGGACCCCTCCAGGTTCGGCACACATTCATTCCACATAGGCGCCACCACTGTGGCTGAAGCAGTTGGTTTTGCGGACCACCACATCATGGCCATCGGCCGCTGGAGGTCCGCAGCCTTCCGTTCATATGTTAGGCCTCCTCAATAGGGTCCCCGTTATCAACTGGTTTTTAATTGTTGCTTGTTTTTTCAGCCGTTTCTGGTTCCTGGCCCCTCATTTGGCTCTGTGACCACAGTTTCGTTTTTTGGGCCGGATGTTTTGCTGCGAAGTCCCCCATTGGATCACAGCTGTCCCTGGACCTGAGGACCGATGTCGTTTGGATGGGCCGCAGGGGTCTGCGTTGGGAGGTGCTCCTCCCCCTGGTTTTTGGCCAGTGCCATTCCGAGAGAGCCCCCGAGTGGTTGGTGATCCACCTTGAGGGCAATGACCTCGGTGTTTTGAGTGTGCTTGGCAGTGATCATCCAAGCTCACAATAACCTCCTGGCCATCGCTGCTGCTTTTCCAGACACACATATTGTGTGGTCTGAGATTCTCCCCAGACTGGTCTGGCGGAATGCTGTATCTCCCAAAGCTGTTAACAAGGCCAGGCCATTGGGAAGGTTGTTAGGGAGTTGGGGGGATACATAGTGAAACATCCCCTGATTAAATTTGGAAAGCCCTGGCTCTACCGGGTCGATGGCGTTCACCTCTCAGATGAGGGGAATGCTATTTTCCTGTCATACCTGCAGAGGTGCCTCCAGGAATTGGTTTAGGAGGCTGGGTGGGGGTCGGGGGGCCAAGATTGAGATCTGACCCCACTCCATGGCAGGTTAGGGGTGGAAATGGGCAATTAGAAGCGACTGCGCATGCTCCTTTGGGCATCCTTTAAAGGGTGATGGACCGCCTCTCTCCAGGAACTAGAGGTTGGAACAACATCAGGGATTGGAGAGAGGATGTCCATGGGAATCACCGGATCCAATTTCCCATGGGGATTGGAGGGTGAACTCCTCCCACAAGACCAAGGGGAGTGGCTTGGATCCAGGTGAAGGTGGCTACCTTCACCTGGTTCAGCAAGGAGTTTTTTCCCAATGTTGCCAAGGAAGTTTCTGGTAGGAATTTCCGCCCCGTTAGTTTTGACCTCTGCAGGTCCTTAGTTATGTTGAATTTAAATATTTAAATTTACGTATTTAAAGTTACGTTATTTAAATTTATGTTAATTTAATAAAATGACCCTTATTTAATCCACAATATGTCTCAGCGTCTTTACTCCACTTCCGGGGCAATTCCTTATTTCCCACCTCTTTCTGTGGATGCTGTACAATTTTATCAATAAAATTAAAAAAAATACAAATTGCTGTATTTAGCTAAGTATTAACTGTAAAACAAATCTGTTGACAAAAATGACTTAAACAGATTCATTTCCATACTTTGTTCTATAGTGGTGTTTGGTTTTCTTTTGTGAATATGAACTCTCATTTCCCCATTTGTTCTTCACATCTTCCAAAGGTTCACAGCAGTGCAGCACGGTCTATTGAGATATGATAAGCATGTTTCTTTCTGGTATTTCTCAAAGCATCATTGCAAAGAATGGTAATGTTAGTAATTAAGAATAGTTATTATCTCTTCTTCTCAAAACCTTATAAGAATTGTAACTGTAAAAATGATTAATTTGGATTAAGACATTGCATTCTATTAATATCTGCTTAGAAATAAAATACAGATATGAATGTAGGAAGAAAAAGATTTGTCTTTCATCTGTAATATTTCATTAGACCCGCCAAGACCCTTCAAGCTCTGTTATTCTGTTGACTTTAAATTAAATTCATTATCCTAATTTTAGATACAGTTAATAAGTTATCTACAGTTGAATGGTAATGGAGAAGCTACTGTTTGATATCTACAATGACTACATATTGCTATAATTTTGTTGTATTCAGAACATTAGTTTTACTTTTTTCCTCAACTATAATGAGCATTTCTCTTCCCTCCACCTGCAAGCTTAGCAGTCCTCTTCCAATTGTTCATAAATATTACCAGGCTGGTGATTTAATCATTGCTTCTATTATTTATCAGGTTTTCTTTCTTACAAATGAGATAACCTTTGAAAGCCTTCCTTCTTCTGAAGTCCTTGATCAGTACCTGTAAGTATCCGACTACTTCTACTCCTTCTCATACCACACTATCTCTTCCCCACATTGCAACCTAAAAGCTGTATTTTCTTTCAGTTGTATGCTAGTCAGTCCTTTTGATCTGTTTCAGTGAGGATATTTAGTCCGTTTATAATTCTAGACTTTACAAAGACTTAATCCTTATATTGACCTAATACGTATATTGAAATTGAGATGAATATTATTAGTTTAACCATTAAATATATGAATGTCATACTATTCAATAAATTTCCTTCTTTTAACAAAGCAAGTTTCAACTCAGTTAGTGATGACTGATCCACTAGTTCCTCTGAAAATTGATTATGGTTCCCTTAATCTGAACTTGCTCAATCTTATTGATACATTTTTAAAAGTGACATCTGCAGAATCGAACATATTATTTCAAATGGGGTCTGACTAAATGCTGCCTTAGCTCAATATTAAGTAACCAAAACTAATTCAGTGTTTCCTTGTTGGTACAATATATTTGTTAGTGACCAAATTGCAGATGTCCAGAACAAAAAATAAGCACTAGTTTATATATGTATTATAATTTATATGTACATTAAAATAGCTGTCCAATTCTGGAACAGAAATATATTGACATAATTTCTAAATCCTGCTGAAGGTTCATCACTCACAATTATCAACATACTTTGGCTCTGGCATTTGCTGTAAAGGAGATCAATGAACATTCTGGGATTTTACCCAATGTTAGCCTTGGTTTTCATATTGCTACGGACTATGTTGTGGAAAGTACAACTTACCAATTAGCAATGGAATTTCTATCTACAAAAAATAAATTTATACCCAACTACAAATGCAATGACCAAACCAACACAGTAGTTGTCATCGGTGGACCCCGTATTAACACTTGTGTCAACATGGCGATCACTCTATGCAACTACAAATTTCCCCAGGTGAGACACAAAAATGGATCAATATGTGAAGTTCACTAGATTTTTATTACAATCAAAAGTTTGGTAATTCAGTTGGAATATTTGAGTCAAGGCCATGATTCCGTTAAAAGACACGAAGACTATTTTGAAAGGACTGTCCCCTTTTGCTTCTAGAGCAAAACTACAGATGTAAAACTAATTTTTACACATCCCACTTTGGGATCCCACTCAAACCAGACATTGGGTTAAATAAATACACATGCTTTGCTGTTCATTTCTTTTTTAAAAAAAATGGAAGAGATCCTTTATTCCTCTGTTCTTCTGACTTTCCCCATTTAGATTTCATACGGATCACCTCCATTGATGAATACTGAAACAGCAATGTTTGTCAAATGGATGTTCCCAGATGAAACCCATCAATTTAAATCAATACTGCATTTATTGTTGCATTTTGGATGGATCTGGGTTGGATTAGTTTCACTATATGAGGAAGATAGAGACAGATTCATTCAAAAGAGGCTTTCCATGTTTTCAGAGAGAGGAATCTGCTTTGACTTTATAGCATGTACACCACAAATGATGTATGGTAGTGAAGCTGATAAAATGATGGAAAACGGAGAAAAACTATACAAAGTGATTATGGAAAGTACGGTCACTGCAGTCATCTTGAGTATGGAAATTACAGGCATGCTGATTTTGAGACTAATGATCAATGTTTTCAATTATGATAATATTCCAAAGAATGGAATGGCTAAAGTTTGGATCATGACAGCCCAGATGGAATTCACATCCATTCTGATGCAAAGACAGTTGACCATTGATTTTCTCCATGGTGCTCTTTCCTTTGCAATTCATTCAAAGGAGCTCACCGGATCCCAACAATTTATACAGAATAGAAATCCAAACTTAGAAAAAGATGACGGATTTGTAAGAGGTTTCTGGAAAGATGCATTTGAATGCTCATTCTCCAGTGGTATTACAGATGAGAACACTGAAAGGATCTGCACTGGAGAAGAGAAACTTCAGACTCTTCCTAATTCAGTCTTTGAAACTTTTATGAACGCACATAGTTACAGCATCTACAATGCCGTCTATGCTGTGGCACATGCTCTAAAGACTATACGCTCTTCCAAATTCAAAAGGGGACGAAAAATGGATGAGAGGAGATGGAAGCTCTTCCTCCAATCACCTTGGCAAGTAATGTTGTACAATGAAAACTTAGTGGGAAATTATAAATAATAGGAAATTGCATTTTTGTTTTGTTTTAACTATTATAAAGCTTTTTAGATAGTTTTGAAAGCTACACTTGATACTTTGATACAAAATAAAATAATAAGTAAATATAAATCTAATGCTTAAATATAGAGATAGTTAGCAACATGTAACATACAGATTTTATTTTAATTCTAAAATGGTATGTGCCGCCCCGAGTCTTCGGAGAGGGGCGGCATACAAATCTAAGTAATAAATAAATAAATAAATAAATAAATGTGAAGGGTCTTTTTCAATCCACAATATTTAACAGAGTTTAAATGTAGAAACTTAAATAGTACTTTCTACTGAATAACATTATTATTCTTTACCAGCTGAATTTTGGAGTTACTAATATTCAAAAGTCTCAAAGGTGCTTTTTCAAAAGACAACTGAACTTTCTTTATTTTTCTGGAAGGTTTTTTGGTTCAAATCAAAACTGAAGAAGCTTCTTCGGTGAGAAGCAAAACATCTTCAAACAAAAAGAAAAAAAAGACCAGTTGTCTGTTGTAAAAAAGAAACACCTTAGGGACAACCAATACTTTGATAACTGAGAATCTCCTTAGACCTTAAGATTTGATGTTGATGATGATGATGATGAAGAAGATGAAGATGATAATAGAAGTCTTGTGAAAAAAGGAATAGTATCACTCCAAGTGATTAGCCAATTTTTCACTGAATCACATGAAGAAAAATGCATGTTTGTTTAAGCCAAATTCAAAGAAACAAATTGAAATTTTCACATCCCCTTTAAAGATTCCTGAAAAGTGTCCTGATATTATTTTTCTCTCTTTCTTTCTTCTTTTTCATTCAGCTCCACCATTTTTTGCAACAAGTCTCCTTTAATAACAGTGCTGGAGAACATGTTTCTTTTGGCTCCAATGGGGAGTTAGAAACTGGATTTGATATTTTCAATTGGGTCACATTTCCAAACATGTCCTTTCTGAAAGTCCAAATTGGAAAGATCGATCCTCTGGGTCCCCCAGACAAGCTACTCGCCATTTCTGACAAGGAAGCCATTTGGCCCCTCATATTTAATCAGGTGTATCTCATTTTCTCCATTTTATAGCCTAATAATTTTGGTTTGTTGAAATATCCATTTTACAGCACTTCTTATTTCTATCAAGCCTGTTCAAAGACCATCATATAGATATTTTATTTGATTTGACACCACCAACTAAATGGGACCTCAAATCTGCACACTGCTGGCTCACATTTAACCATGTTGTTCTGTTCGAGTTTGTGCAACACAAAATCAAAGTTTGAAACCCTGTAAAAAAAATTCCCTGCATTTCTGAAACTTGAAATTTCATGACTTTTCATCATTTCAGGGGTTCTCTCTATGATAATTTTGGGGGGATTGGGGGGCTTATTTTTTGCTGGGCAAAAAAAGTCACACTTGTACTGTTTACGAGTCTGTGTGACTCACACCAAAGTTCTTTATTTTAAGTGCTTATATTTGGTCAATTTGAAATTTTCTTTCCCTTGGAAATTATATTGAACATTTCTGCACACAATGAAATGAAAATTGAAATAAAAAAATAATGCTTATTGGTTTATTTTGTTCATAAAAGACTGCCCGCAACCTTTTTTGTGATTTTTTTTAAATTTATAGATAGTTTAGCCTGCAAACAACGTACAATTTCACTAAATTTGGTGTGGGACTACTAGTTTGAACATTCCTGATCATAAGAAAAATATAAATGAACAGAAAAAAATGATGCTTATTGGTTTTTTAAAATCAGAAATAAGCCCCCCCCCCTGCCCCCCCGGCTGCTTGCAACCATTTTCACTTTACATTTTTTCAGGCTTCAAATCCGAAATATTTTTAATATCTTAGCCATTGATTTACTTAATTTTACATTGCTGATCATCAAAAAATATTTTTGGATTGGGATGGGGCTAACTTTTTTGGGGAGGGATTTTTAATTGAATCTGTTTCTGGTCATATATGACCTGGACCAAAAAGATTTTTTTTAGGTACTTAAATTTGGTCTTTTTAAAATCTTTTTTCACTGGGAAACTAGTTTGAACATTGATGCTTATATTTTTTTTAATCAAAAAGCCTACCCCCATTTTGAGCATTTTGTGTCAGTTTATATTTTTTTAGGCTACAAATCTCTAAGTAATTGAACATTCCTGATCATAAGAAAAATAGAAATGAAGTGAAAAAAATGATGCTTATTTGTTTATTTTGCTCACAAAAGGGCCAACCCACTCGGCCTTGCTGTGTGCCATTAATTTAACTTTTTATATAGATTTGGCTAGAAATATTGGGAATATCCTTTGGAAAAGCAAGCACATGATAGCCAGACAAGTAATTTTATTAAAGAAATCGATTTTACTAAAAACAAGTATGTAATTTTGAAATTAACAGCATAATTTTTATATAAAATGAAATAATTGAACACAGGGATGGCCCTTTTATGAGCAAAATAAACAAATAAGCATCTTTTATTTTCAGTTCAATTTTCATATCATTATGTTCAGAAATGTTCAAACTAGTAATTCCACACCAAATTTAGTAAAATTGTAGGTTGTTTGCAGGCAAAACTATCTATAAATTGAAAAAAAAAATCACAAAAAGGGGGGGGCACGGGCTTTTATGAGCAAAATAAACCAATAAGCATTATTTATTCTTTTTCAATTTTCATTTCATTGTGTGCATATATGTTCAATCTAGTTTCCGAGGGAAAGAAGTTTTCAAATTGACCAAATATAAGCACTTAAACAAAGAATTTTCGGTGCGAATCATACAGACTTGTAAACAGTATAGTGGTTTTGAACAGAGCAGCAGGGTTAAAGATTTTCCCACATCAGCTTCTCATATATTGCCCCAAACAAATCTTTGGAATACAATTATGATTAGTCAAACGGTTAATGTAATAGGTATGAAATAAGCAGTTAAAGATACTGTAAAGAGTTTATATCAGGCAGAAAACTGCAAAATACAGCATAGATGCTTGGATTAAATAGGAAAAGTTTCTGTGTGTTCAGTTGATAAAAATAACAATCAGAAAAAATAAATTATGTTTATATATTTGTTTTGTTTATTGAACAGACATTGCCTCTTTCCATCTGTAACAAGGAATGTCCTCTTGGCCGTAGCAAGATAAAACTGGAAGGGAAATTATCCTGTTGTTATGACTGTAAACCCTGTCCAGAAGGGAAAATAGCTGACCAATTGGGTAAGCAAATAAGTCCTAGAATTATGACTACAATTGATCTCAAAACATCTCTTGCTAAATTAGACATTTGTTAAGTGAATTTTCCCCTATTTCAAAACCTCTCATGCCAGAGTTGTGAATCGCTGCATTTGATAAGTTTGTAACAAGTTGTGAATCTGGATTGACTTTGCTTGTCAGGAAGCCTCACAAGGTGATTACATGACCCTGGGATTAGATTAGATTAGATTTATTAGATTTGTATGCCACCCCTCTCCGGACACTCGGAGCGGCTCACAATAGCAAAACACAGTACAAATCCAATGATTTTTTAAAAACAGTTAATATATCCCAGACAAACCACACATAAAATGGAATGGCCCAGGGGAATCGATTTCCCCATGCCTGACGGAAAATGTGGGTTTTAAGGAGTTTGCGAAAGGCAAGGAGGGTGGGGGCAGTCTTGATCTCTGGGGGGAGTTGATTCCAGAAGGTCAGGGCTACCACAGAGAAGGCTCTTCCCCTGGGTCCCGCCAGACAACATATTTTCGTCGATGTGACCTGGAGAATGCCAACTCTGTGGGACCTAATTGGTTGCTGGGATTCATGCGGAAGAAGGCGATCCCGGAGGTATCCTGGTCCGATGCCATGAAGGGCTTTATAGGTTCTAACCAACACTTTGAATTGTGACCAGAAACCGATCGGCAATCAATGCAGACTGGGGAGTGTTCGTTTGACATGGGCATATCTGGGAAAGCCCATGATTGCTCTCGCAGCTGCATTCTGCAGGATCTGAAGTTTTTGAACACTCTTCAAAAGTAGCCCCATATAGAGAGCATTACAGTAGATGAACTTCGAGGTAACTGTACTGTAACAATTTGAAAAAACTAAGTTAGTAACTATAAAAAAAACTATAACAAGTTAGTAACTATAAAAAAAGTTAGTTCCCAAGCATCTGAATTTTGACACCTCACTATGGGGAGGCTGTAATGGTCAGAAATGTGAAAAACAGTCATAAGTAACTTTTTTCATAGTACAGTGGTACCTCATGATATGAACCCCTCGCCTTATGAACAACCTGAGATACGAACCCGAGGTTCAGAAAATTTTTGCCTCTTCTTACGAACTTTTTTCTTCTTACGAACCTGCTGCCACCGCCGCCGAGAAACCCCGCCACACGGCTGTCGCTTTTTGAAACAACCGGGGGGCTTCCCAGCGGGATTTTTTTGTTGAACGGATTAATAGATTTTACATTGTTTCCTATGGGAAACAATCTTTCATCTTACAAACATTTCATCTTACGAACCTCCCCCTGGAACCAATTAGGTTCATAAGATGAGGTATTACTGTTATTCTACTTTATAACAGTTAGTAAATGAACTGCTGTAAGTCATATATTAAAATTATCAATGACACAAAAACCATAATTGGGGCCTGAGCTTTACAACATGTTGATACAGGCACCAATGAAACATTTGATTTTTCTTTCATAGTTTAGTGAGCTACCAAATGATAAAATCAATCACTTCCTTCTGAATTGGAGTATCAGAAGGTATCTCAGATTTCAATTATCTCTTGTTATGTTTCACTCAAAAATTAAAGACAGTATTTTTCCAGAAAGTAAAGGGAACTTTTCTTTGGTAGTTTTTTCAATGTTTTCTATTTGTTTTTACCTCCTATTCTACCCATAGTATTCATTGATAGATTGTGGAAGGCCATATAAGTTTATTATATGAGATAAGTCAATCAATGTTTAGAAACACAAATAATAATTTTAAAAAGTTCTCTTATAAAAGGGTAGGAATAATTCAGAAGGAAATGTATTGGAAAAGGCTGGACACTACAGACCTGATACAAATATCAACAAACAGATGACAACATTTAACACAAAAGATATGGAGCAAGCCCACCTATTTAGGAAGACAGATACAATTGAAGAAAGATGATATCATCTATACGTTGTCCCAGTGATATCCAGAGATTTAATGGAGATAACCAGAACCTATAATTTCATAGAGTAAAGAACTAGAAAAGAAGTAAAGAATCACACAATTCCTAAGCGGTCAGTAAGAAGCGTGCAAAAATGTACCACTTTTGCACTCCTTGTCCCTTGTGCTAAAGTTTCTCTCTTACTAGCGGCATTTATGTAAACATCGTTATATTTATTTATTTTATTTTATTTATTTGATTTTTATGCCGCCCTTCTCCTTAGACTCAGGGTGGCTTAAAACATTTTAGCAATAGCACTTTTTTTAACAGAGCTAGGCTATTGCCCCCACAATCCGTGTCCTCATTTTACCCACCTCGGAAGGATGGAAGGCTGAGTCAACCTTGAGCCGGTGATGAGATTTGAACCGCTGACCTTCAGATCTACAAGTCAGCTTCAGTGGCCTGCAGTACAGCACTCTACCTATATCTTTGTATACTACGAATATATACTTGAAAAAATAAATGAATAAAATAATAAAGTAATAGCTCATGCAGAAGGAACAGAAATAGGTGAGTTAAGTGCATGTCCATGGCATTGCAGACCAAGTTATGCTTTTTAAATGGAGAACTATGGTGGTGCAGTGGTTAGATACTTGAGCTTTTTGAAATGGTCTTCAAAGGCAGCATCATATAAAGGTCATTCTAATTAAGTCAACAGAATACTGTAAAATCAGGGCAAATGAAAATGAAATGAAGATGCTTCATATCAATAATATTTCTATGAATGTTTTTTTTTCAGACTTAGATGACTGTTTCTCTTGTCCAGAGGATCAATATCCAAACAAAGATAAAGATAGTTGCCTTCCAAAAAGGATAACTTACTTAACTTATCAAGAACCTTTGGGGATTTCTTTGGCAGTGATTACAGTCAACTTTTCTGCCATCTCAGCTATGGTGCTCAGGATATTCATGAAATATCAGGACACACCTATCGTGAAAGCCAATAATAGGAACCTCACTTACAGCCTTCTTATTGCTCTCCTGCTCTCTTTCCTTTGCAGTTTACTCTTCATTGGGCAACCTGACCAAGTCAAATGTCTCTTGCGACAAACTGCTTTTGGTGTCATCTTCTCGGTAGCTCTTTCTTGTATATTGGGGAAAACAATCATAGTGGTCCTTGCTTTCATGGCCACCAAGCCTGGCTCCAATATGAGAAAATGGGTGGGAAAAGGGCTGGCTGTCTCTATTGTCCTATCTTGCTCCCTGACACAATTCTGCTTTTGTGTGGTATGGCTTATAATTTCTCCTCCTTTCCCAGATTCTGACATGCACTCTGTGGCTGAAGAAATTGTTCTACAATGTAATGAAGGTTCCACAACAATGTTTTATGTTGTCCTTGGCTTTTTGGGGTTCTTGACTGCTGTCAGTTTCACTGTGGCCTTCCTAGCTAGGAATTTGCCTGACACATTTAATGAGGCCAAATTTATCACCTTCAGCATGTTGGTCTTTTGCAGTGTCTGGGTGTCATTTGTTCCCACCTATTTGAGTACCAAGGGAAAATACATGGTTGCTGTGGAGATTTTCTCCATCTTGGCTTCAGCAGCAGGATTACTGCTCTGTATATTTTCCCCCAAATGCTATATCATTCTTCTGAGACCCAATCTGAATAAGAAGGAACAACTAATGAAAAAATTAAATAGATGACCATACCATTTGAATGTAAACTGATTGGTTGCTTTTAACATCTGCTTTCTCCCTTCCATTGACATCAACAGGACATATAATTAATAATAATTAATAATATTTTATTAGACTTGTATGCCGCCCCCTCCAATAGTTCTCCAAAGTTCATTCAGAACCTAGAACCTAGAAAATTTACCTTAATCTGTTTTTTGAAATGTTAAATAATGATTTAAAATCCTAATCAGCATAGTATACAATATCTAATAAAGAAGAAGATATTCTCTTGATCGCTGTGATATAAAAAAATGTTGAGATTCCTAAAAGAAATACAGAGAAAAGTCATAAAAATGCTTAGCGAGTTTAATTTGAAACCTAATCTGGATAAGAAGGAGCAACTAATAAAAAAATGAAACTGTTTTTAAAACCACACCCATACATAATGATTAGAACAATAATTAAGTTTTGTACCTCATGATTTTTGATAAATGTATCTTTTATGTACACTGAGAGCATATGCACCAATGACAAATTCGTTGTGTATCCAATCACATTTGGCAATAAAGAATTCTATTCTATTCTCCCCTTTGAATGTATTCTAATTAGTTGCAACTGGGACTGAAACTAAAACAAGAATAATTGCTGAGACAGGGTATGTCTAATTTAATGGGGGGGAAAGACGAAGGATGACATAGTAGCAATTTTCCAATATCCAAAAGAAGAGGAGGTCAACTATTTCCCCAAGGATTTGAAGGCAGGATGAGTAATAATGGATGCAAACTAATCAAGTACAGAAACAACCTTGAACAAAGAAGAAATTTCCTACCATTTCGCGCAGCTCTGCAGATTGCATCAGGGAATTGGAGAGGAAAAAGAGAATTGCCTTCATGCATTGGGTTTTTGGCATCTGTATTGGCAGGAACTGCTTGCCTCCTGAAATGTGATGCACTTTTTTGGCCTGTGCATGCCCTATTTTTGGAACTGGGAAGGAAAGAGTTTTTTGATGGTAGCACTGTGAAGCCCTCTCCAATTCCAAAAATGCAATGCTTGTGGAGGCCCGCCAACCGACATTGTTTAGTTGACGGGACCTGGAGAAGGCCCACTCTGTGGGACCTAATCGGTCGCTGGGATTCGTGCGGCAGGAGGCGGTCTCGGAGATATTCTGGTCCGATGCCATGAAGGGCTTTAAAGATCATAACCAACACTTTGAATTGTGACCAGAAACTGATCGGCAGCCAATGCAGACTGCGGAGTGATGGTGAAACATGGGCATACCTAGGTAAGCCCATGACTGCTCTCGCAGCTGCATTCTGCACGATCTGAAGTTTCCAAACACTTTTCAGAGGTAGCCCCATGTAGAGAGCATTACAGTAGTCGAACCTCGAGGTGATGAGGGCATGAGTGACTGTGAGCAATGAGTCCCGGTCCAGATAGGTCCGCAACTGGTGCACCAGGCGAACCTGGGCAAACGCCCCCCTCGCCACAGCTGAGAGATGGTTTTCTAATGTGAGCTGTGGATCAAGGAGGACGCCCAAGTTGCGGACCCTCTCTGAGGGGGGCAATGATTCCCCCCCCCCCAGGGTGATGGACGGACAGATGGGATTGTCCTTGGGAGGCAGAACCCACAGCCACTCCTTCTTATCCGGGTTGAGTTTGAGTCTGTTGACACCCATCCAGGCCCCAACAGCCTCCAGGCACCGGCACATCACTTCCACCGCTTCGTTGACTGGGCATGCAAATACAAATACAAATTTTCTCACATTGTGGCCACGTTCACCCTCCCCTGTGAGGTGCTGCATTGGCAACTGCATCCTCCTCCTACTCTGCGTGCCACCACTGAGCACTCCAATTGCTGTGTGAACTCTACCACTAGTGCATCCATGAGTGCATGCTTGTACTCTGTCATTTTGCGCTCCCGCTCGAGTGCTGGGATCAAGGAGGTGATGTTGTCCTTATAACGGGGATCCAGTGGGTTGCGAGTCCCTCCTGGTGAAGTTGGACTTAGGGGTTCAGGTGGGCTTGTTACTCACGTACCTGCCTCTCAGCTGCGTGTCAACAGCCCTGCCTGTGCTACTCGAGGAGGTGGCCGGGCTGGCGGTGGAGTTCCCCGGACTTATCGTCCTGTGGGACTTCAATCTTCCGTCGCTCGGCGGTTCCTCTGGACTGGCACAGGATTTCATGGCCACCATGACAGCCATGGACCTGACTCAAGTAGTTCAGGGTCTGACTCACGAGGGTGGGCACGCACCCGATATGATATTCCTCTCTGAGCAACTGAGTAATGATCTGAGATTAAGGGGCTTAGAAGTGTTGCCTTTGTCGTGGTCAGATCATTTCCTACTGCGGCTTAACTTCCTGGCTCCAATCCTTCCCCACAGGGAGGCGGAACCAATTAGGAGGTTCCGCCCCAGACGCCTGATGGATCCAGAAGGCTTCCAGATGGCGCTTGGGGTTATTCCAGATACACTTGTCCACAGTTCGGCAGAGTCTCTTGCTGAGGCCTGGAACAAGGCTGCAGGGGAGGCTCTTGACCGGATTGCGCCGTTGCAACCTCTCCGTGGCACTAGACCCCGTAGAGCTCCATGGTTCAACGAGGAGCTCCGGGTGTTGAAGTGCCAGAAGAGACGTCTGGAGAAGCGATGGAGGAAGAGTAAGTCCGAATCCGATCGAACACTTGTAAGAGCTCATATTAAGACTTACAAAGTGGCGCTCAAGGTGGCAAGATGCGCGTATCATGCCGCCTTGATTGCATCAGCGGAATCCCGCCCGGCCGCTCTCTTTAGGGTAACCCGCTCCCTTCTTAATCAGAGGGGAGTTGGGGAGCCCTTGCAGAGTAGTGCTGAGGATTTTAACACGTTTTTCGCTGATAAAATCGCCCGGATCCGAGCGGACCTCGACTCCAATTGTGAAACAGAGTCGACTGACAATGAGTCAGTCGAGGTGACTGGGGCTAAACGTCTTTGTCCATCTGTCTGGGGGGAGTTTGACTTGGTGACACCTGATGAAGTGGACAAGGCCATTGGAGCTGTGAGTTCTGCCACCTGTTTACTGGATCTGTGTCCCTCTTGGCTGGTTTCGGCCAGTCGAGGGGTGACACGGAGCTGGGTCCAGGAGATTATCAACGCCTCCTTGGGGAGGGGGTCCTTTCCACCCCTTTATAAGGAGGCGGTTGTGCGCCCCCTCCTCAAGAAGCCTTCCCTGGACCCAGCCGTGCTTAATAACTACTGTCCAGTCTCCAACCTTCCCTTCATGGGGAAGGTTGTCGAGAAGGTGGTGGCACTTCAACTCCAGCGGACCTTGGATGAAGCCGATTATCTAGGTCCTCAGCAGTCTGGATTCAGGCCCGGCTACAGCACGGAAACTGCTTTGGTCGCGTTGATGGATGATCACTGGCGGGCCCGGGACAGGGGCTTGTCCTCTGTCCTGGTGCTCCTTGACCTCTCAGCGGCTTTCGATACCATCGACCATGGTATCCTTCTGCGCCGGCTGGAGGGGTTGGGAGTGGGAGGCACTGTTCTTCAGTGGTTCTCCTCCTACCTCTCCGGTCGATCGCAGTCGGTGTTAGTGGGGGGGTCAGAGGTCGACCCTGAGGTTTCTCCCTTGTGGGGTGCCTCAGGGGTCAATCCTCTCCCCCCTGCTATTTAATATCTACATGAAACCGCTGGGTGAGATCATCCAAGGGCATGGGGTGAGGTATCATCAATATGCCGATGATACCCAGTTGTACATCTCCACCACATGTCCAGTCAACGAAGCAGTGGAAGTGATGTGCCAGTGCCTGGAGGCTGTTGGGGCCTGGATGGGTGTCAACAAACTCAAACTCAACCCAGACAAGATGGAGTGGCTGTGGGTTTTGCCTCCCAAGGACAATTCTATCTGTCCGTCCATTACCCTGGGGGGGATTATTGACCCCCTCAGAGAGGGTCCGCAACTTGGGCGTCCTCCTCGATCCACAGCTCACCTTAGAAAAACACCTTTCAGCTGTGGCGAGGGGGGCGTTTGCCCAGGTTCGCCTGGTGCACCAGTTGCGGCCCTATTTGGACCGGGAGTCATTGCTCACAGTCACTCATGCCATCATCACCTCGAGGCTCGACTACTGTAATGCTCTCTACATGGGGCTACCTTTGAAAAGTGTTCGGAAACTTCAGATCGTGCAGAATGCAGCTGCAGAAGCAATTATGGGCTTCTCCAAGTATGCCCATATCACTCCAACACTCTGCAGTCTGCATTGGCTGCCGATCAGTTTCCGGTCACAATTCAAAGTGTTGGTTATGACCTATAAAGCCCTTCATGGCACCGGACCAGAATATCTTCGGGACCGCCTCCTGCCGCACGAATCCCAGCGACCGGTTAGGTCCCACAGAGTTGGCCTTCTCTGGGTCCCGTTGACTAAACAATGTTGTCTGGCGGGACCCAGGAGAAGAGCCTTCTCTGTGGGGGCCCCGACCCTCTGGAACCAGCTCCTCCCTGAGATTAGGATTGCCCCCACCCTCCCTGCCTTTCGTAAACTCCTTAAGACCCACCTTTGCCGTCAGGCATGTGTGAACTAAAACACCTCCCCCTTGCCCATGTTGTTTTGTTGATTGATTGACTGTGTGCCTGTTTTTTATATATACTGTTTTTATGAGATTATTAATTTTAAATTGTAACTAGATGGGTGGGCATTGGATTTGTTATTATGTACTGTACTGTTTTTTATTATTGTTGTGAGCCGCCCCGAGTTTGCGGAGAGGGGCGGCATATAAATCCAATAAACCTAACCTAACCTAACCTAACCAGCATGGTATCCACCCAGTAACTGGAAGAGGTGATGATGCTGGCTACCCTGGGGTCATTGCGCAAGCTCTGGAGCATGTAGTGGCTCATGAGAGCCAGGCTGCCCTGAGTCAAGGAGATGTTGTCAATAACAGGTCTCTCCTCCTCCTATTCCTCCATCTCCTCCCTCCAGCCACACTCCATTGATGCCCGTGAGCTACACTATGGGCCGCCCTGCTACAAGTCCTCCTCCTCCCTCAAAACTCTACACTGGCTGGACAGCAGAGCACCACCTCCTCCTCTTCCTCCTCTGCTTCCTCCTGTGCCACATCCTCCATCATGGTCTGAAGAGTTTTTTCCAGTAGGCAAAGGATGGGGATGGTAGCACTGATGATGGCATTATCAGCGCTGACCATATCAGTGGCATACTTGAAGCACTACATCATGGCACAAATGTCCCTCATGGAGGCCCACTCATTGGTGGTAAAGTGCTGTTGGTCTGCACTTCTACTCACCCGGGCATTTTGAAGCTGGAACTGCTGCTGCTCACACACCCTTTCAAGCATATGCAGCACAGAATTCCACCTGGTTTGCAAATCGCAGATTAGGTGGTGGGTGAGAAGGCCAAAGTTCCTCTGCATGGAAGATAGGCAAGCAGCAGCAGGGTAGGAATGGTGAAAGTGTGTGCGCACCGACATGTCTGGATAATGGGCCAGGAACTTCTGCATCATCAATTTGAGCACATGCACCATGCAAGGGTTGTGCATCTACCCGCTCGGCCCAAGACTGCCACAAGGTTCCGCCTATTGTCATACACCACCTTCCCTGGCTTCGGGTTCAGCAGCAGCAATAACTCATCTGTCTGCCCCTGGATGCCGGTCCATAGCTCCTGGGTGGTGTGTGGTCTCTCGCCCAATGTCCCTCAAGGAGTCCCACTCATTGGCGGTAAAGTGTTGTTGGTGTCCACTTCTACTCACCCAGGCATTTTGAAGCTGGAACTCAACTATTGCCTGCTGCTGCTCACACACCCTTTCAAGCATATGCAGCATGGAATTCCACCTGGTTGGCAAATCGCAGATGAGGCGGTGGGTGGGAAAGCCAAAGTTCCTCTGCAGGGAAGATAGGCAAGCAGCAGCAGGGTAGGAATGGTGAAAGTGTGTGTGCACCGCACACACTTTATTCAGCAGCGCTGAGACGTCTGGATAATAGGCCAGGAATTTCTGCACCACCAATTTGAGCACATGCACCAGGCAGGGGTTGTGCGTCTAGCCGCTCGGCCCAAGGCTGCCACAAGGTTCCGCCCATTGTCATACACCACCTTCCCTGGCTTCAGGTTCAGCAGCAGCAATAACTCGTCTGTCTGCCCCTGTATGCCGGTCCATAGCTCCTGGGTGGTGTGTGGTCTCTCGCCCAAGCAGATGAGTTTTTCCACTGCCTGCTGCTGTTTCCCCATGGCCCTTCTGAAGTCGGAGGTTGCTGCACTGTGCTTACTGGATGTGGAGGGGGAAGAGGGGGAAGCAGAGTAGCAGGTGCCTGCTTGCACCACACATAGGGGTTTGAGGCGCAGATGTTACAGCCCTTGCAGCACCAGCTCCATCACCACCACCACCACCACCACCACGGCCACATTCCTTTTTTGTGGCTTTCTTCATGGTTGAAGCCCTGCAGTGACACTAGACCAAGGAAATTGTGAACAGAAGAAGGTGCGGTGTTCAGGTGGACCTAGAATTTGAAAAATAAATGCCCTGTAAAAATTAAATGCCCAGACTGCAATAGAGCACTTGTATTAGGCAGAAAAACATTAAAATCACAGATACAGGAACTGGCCCTTTGGTTGACCCAAAATTACAGAGAGCACTAGAGGCTTTAGATTAGATAGAAAAAGGAAATGCAGAGAAAGGAATTGGCCCCAAATTAAATTTACAGAGAGCACTAGAGGTTTTAGATTACACAGAAAAAGGAAATGCAGAGAAAGGAATTGGCCCTGTGGTTGACCCCAAATTACATGTGCCAGAAGTCAGTAGCAAGACAAGACTGACCATCCACCCCTTTTTAATTACTGGAATGGCATGATTGATCACTCCTATATGAACATTTCCAACCCAATCTGCACGTAGGGCAAGTCTATTGTTGACCCAGAGGTCAGTAGCAGCAATGCAAGACTGACTGCCCCTTTTTATTTACTTGAAAGCCCAGATTTATCACTTCTACTGTAACCTTTTCCACCCAATCTGCAAGTAGGACAAGTCTATCACTGAGAAATCTACCAATATCCCAGAGCTCAAAACACAGTGCTACTGCTTTGGAATCATGTTAGGTTTAACAAGTAGATTCATTAATGTAGTCTCATGTTTCTCAACCAAGACACATTTCAGATGAATGGACTTCAACTCCCAGAATAGTGGACCCTTGTTTGACCCAAAATTAAACTGACAGAGCACTAGGTGATTTTCATTAGATAGAAAAAGGAGTTGCAGAAAAAGAAAGTGGCCCTGTGGTTGACCCAAAATTAAATTGACAGAGTTCAGTAGCAGCAATGCAAGACTGACTGCCCCCTTTTAAATTCCGCACATACCAGAACTATGCAAGTGTGGTTCCCCTTTCAGTGTTAGCCAGCAGATGCAGCGAGACAGGGCAGTATCTGTTATTGCAGGCCCCAAATTTGACATCTATCCCTATATGGCGAAAATCTGGAATGTCTACAAGATGCCCCAGGTAAGATTTGCTCTTGAATGAAATGTAATAGGCTGTGAGAAGAGCCTTGAGGGCCACGGTCTAGACAATGATCTGCTATGACTTCAGCAACAGAGTGGTCAATGCCTGGAATATACCACTAGACTCTGTGGTTTGGTCCCCAAGTCCTCAAAAATTTAACCTTAGACATTCTACTGTTGACCTCACCAGGGGTGGGTTGCATTTACCTTTGCTGCCAGTGCGCATTGAGACATTTCATGCACATGTGCATCCCCTTGGGCAATTTCACTTCCATGCATGCTCGGAATGTGGAATCAGCCCAAAATACAGCTGAGGAGTTCATCAGCTGTGCTTTGGGTGAAGAAATAAAGATCAGTGTGAACCCAGGGGTGAGCAGGAGACCATTTTTCAAAACCCAGAATGAGGCAAAGCAATCCAAACACAGGAAAATCGACTAAAAATTCAGGAAAAAAAGAGATCATAATGAGCATGGACCAGCACAGACAGAACTGGATCTGTGATGCCAAAATTATGTCACCAGTTGGTTGTTAACAGTTCAGGCAATATATTTCGAATTGAGAGGAGCTCACCCCGGACCTCAACCCAATCTAAAGGGCATGCATAATTGTACTGACATGCCTATCATCCTGATGTTCTCATGTGCTCAAAATCAACTCATGTATGTGTGTGTGTGTGTGTGTGTGTTTGTGTGTGTGTGTGTGTGTGGGTATCTATCTGTCTGTCTGTCTGTCTGTCTGTCTGTCTGTCTGTCTGTCTATCTATCTATCTATCTATCTATCTATCTATCTATCTTATCTATCTATCCACCCTTCCACCTCTCACAATACTAGACAACACATTATCAGCAATAGAGACCTTCAAATTTCTAGGTTCTATCAGCGTCCCCAAGGAAAAAAACGGGAGGTGGCAGGGCAAAGCTGGGCAAGGGGAATCCCCATAAAGGAGCAGGCCCACTAAGGGGCAACCAGGTCTACAGCCCTCCCGGGCCCTAGCTAGGCCCAAAAAAATGCCGAGGCCAAGGAAAAATGGCCTCCTAAAGGCCACACAACAAGGCTGAAAGGCCCAAAGGCTGCGCTTCCCATCGCTGTGGAGAGGCCTGCTAGGCTGAACCACGAGGCTCTAATCTTCAGCGAACACCAGCCGGTGTTCACCCTTTGAAAGCCGGGGTGAAAAGGAAGGCCCCAGGCAGGCACAGCCCCTTATAAAGAACTGGCCTGCCCTGCCCCAGCATCATCATCATAAAGCGACGCTGCCAGGCTCGACCATGATCTCGCGAAAAATCGCGAGATCTTGGCCTCAAAACAGCGGCCGGTCCACAGAGCCACGTTTCTCTGCCCTGGCGCAAATCCGGCCGGCGTGGAAGTCCACCAGCTAGGCATTCTATTCTATTCTTCTCTACTCTATTCTATTCTATTCTATTCTACTCTACTCTACTCTACTCTACTCTATTTAGCTGTCAACAGACTTATGGAAGTCTGTTGTCTTGATTTCCAAATAATTGGTACATTAGCATATTTTATTACATGTCCTGTACATGACTTCCTATCTTTTAGACTTGCAAATGAACTATCTACAACACAATACAGTTCAATTCCTTGCTTCAATGAAACTTTAAAACCATACTCTAAAGTACCCTTTAAGTATCTTAATACTCTATTAACTCTTTGCCAATCATGTATTGTTGGTTTTGAAACTCTCTTACTTAATACTCCTACAACATAGGCTACATTGGGCCTTGTGTAATTTGCTATATATAAAAGACTGCCTATTTTAGATCTGGATATTCAAACATTTCACATCATCTTTTTTCTACATATATTAGAGTTTTTAAATATTTAGCATATCTCTCTGTCTCTGTTCCTGTTGTCTATCTAAGTGGGATTTTTTGGTGCTTTATCTCTAGCTGTCTCTTGCTGCCTGGCAGACAGCAGCATCAAATGGTGGGAGGCTACTTCAAGCCTTTGTTGGTGCAGGATGAGCTTCCATCACTCGGGGAGAAAATGACCTGCTCTCTACCTGGAGACAATGGCCTGATATGAAACATGGCTGCTACTGCTGCTACTGCTGCTATTGCCAGGCTAAGTGCCAGGGCAGGGTCACATTGTGGCTCTGTGTCATTAAGGGCTCCAGGAGGAGGAAGGACCCTCATCTCCCTCATTTGGAGCATGCTAAATTTCACTAGGCTGCACAAAGCAGAGTACCAGGAAGGCCATAGAGGCTGCAACAGCAGCGGTATATCCCATGGTGGGATCAGGGATCAGTGTCTTGGGGAAGAGAACACATTGTGTGTCTCCTTGAGTGACAGAGGCATGCCCAGCACCAATAAGGGAATGACACGTGGGCTGGACAAACTGCTTCGGTGGGGTGTGTTTAGTCCAGAGGCTGTAGTTTGAGGATCCATGTTCACCAGCCTGAATAATTGTTATAGTACAACTTTTCAAGGTAGATATCATATTTGTTTGTTTGTTTGTTTCACATTTCCTGATTTCCCACCTCTTTTCCTGGATGCTGTACAATTTTATACATAAAATTAAAAAAATACAAATTGTTGTATTTAGCTAAGTATTAACTGTAAAACAAATTGGTTGAGAAAAATGACTTAAACAGATTCATTTCCATACTCTGTTCTACAGTGGTGTTTGGTTTTCTTTTGTGAATATGAACTCTCATTTCCCCATTTGATCTTCACATCTTTCAAAAGTTCACAGCAGTGCAGCAGGGTCTATTGAGATATGATAAGCATGTTTCTTTCTGGCATTTCTCAAAGCATCATTGCAAAGAATGGTAATGTTAGTAATTAAGGATAGTTATTGTCTCTTCTTCTCAAAATCTTAAGGGAATTGTAACTGTAAAAATGATTATTTTGGATTAAGATATTGCATTTTATTAATATCTGCTTAGAAATACAGATATGAATGAAGGAAGAAAAAGATTTGTCTTTCATCTGTAATATTTCATTAGAGCTGCCAAGCCCCTTCAAGCTGTTTTATTCTGTTAACTTTAAATAAAATTCATTATCTTAATTTTAGATACAGTTAATAAGTCGTCTTCAGTTGAATGGTAATGAAGAAGCTACTATTTGATATCTACAATGACTACCTATTACTATGATTTTGTTGTATTCAGAACATTAGTTTTACTTTTTTCCTCAACTATAATGAGCATTTCTCTTCCCTCCACCTGCAAGCTTAGCAGTCCTCTTCCAATTGTTCATAAATATTACCAGGCTGGTGATTTAATCATTGCTTCTATTATTTATCAGGTTTTATTTCTTACAAATGAGATAACCTTTGAAAACTTTCCTTCTTCTGAAGTCCTTGATCAGTACCTGTAAGTATCCGACTACTTCTACTCCTTCTCATACCACACTATCTCTTCCCCACATTGCAACCTAAAAGCTGCATTTTCTTTCACTTTTATGCTAGTCAGTCCTTTTGATCTGTTTCAGTGAGGATATTTAGTCCGTTTATAATTCTAGACCTTACAAAGACTTAATCCTTATATTGACCTAATACGTATATTGAAATTGAGATGAATATTATTAGTTTAACCATTAAATATATGAATGTCATACCATTCAATAAATTTCCTTCTTTTAACAAAGCAAGTTTCAACTCAGTTACTGATGACTGATCCACTAGTTCCTCTGGAAATTGATTATGGTTCCCTTAATCTGAACTTGCTCAATCTTATTGATACATTTTTAAAAGTGACATCTGCAGAACCGAACATATTATTACAAATGGGGTCTGACTACATGCTGCCTCAGCTCAATATTAGGAAACCAAAACTAATTCAGTGTTTCCTTGTTGGTACAATCTATTTGTTAGTGACCAAATTGCAGATGTCCAGAACAAAAAATAAGCACTAGTTTATATATGTATTATAATTTATATGTACATTAAAATAGCTGTCCAATTCTGGAACAGAAATATATTGACATAATTTCTAAATCCTGCTGAAGGTTCATCATTCACAATTACCAGCACACTTTGGCTCTGGCATTTGCTGTAAAGGAGATCAATGAACATTCTGGGATTTTACCCAATGTTAGCCTTGGTTTTCATATTGCTACTGACACTTCTATGGAAAGTACATCTTACCAATTAGCAATGGAATTTCTATCTAAAAAAAATAAATTTATACCCAACTACAAATGCAATGACCAAACCAACACAGTAGTTGTCATTGGAGGACCCCGTATTATCACTTGTGTCAACATGGCAATCACTCTGTGCAACTACAAATTTCCCCAGGTGAGACACAAAAATGGATCAATATGTGAAGTTCATTAGCTTTTATTACAGTCAAAAGTTTGGTAATTCAGATGGAATACTTGAGGCAAGGCCATGATTCCGTTATAAGACATGAAGACTATTTTGAAAGGACTGTCCCCTTTTGCTTCTCGAGGAAAATTGCAGATGTCATATAAAACTAATTTTTAGGCGTCCCATTTTGGTATCCCACTCAAACCAGACATTGGGTTAAATAAATACACATACTTTGCTGTTTATTTATTTTTTTAAAAAATTGGAAGAGATCCTTTATTCTTCTGTTCTTATGACTTTCCCCATTTAGATTTCATATGGATCACCTCCATTGATGAATACTGAAACAGCAATGTTTGTCAAATGGATGTTCCCAGATGAAACCATTCAATTTAAAGCAATGCTGCACTTATTGTTGCATTTTGGATGGATCTGGGTTGGATTAGTTTCTCTGTATGAGGAAGACAGAGACAGATTCATTCAAAAGAGACTTTCCATGTTTTCAGAGAGAGGAATCTGCTTTGACTTTATAGAATGTTCACCACAAATAATGTATGGTAGTGAAGCTTATAAAATGATGGAAAATGGAGAAAAACTATACAATGTTATTATGGAAAGTACGGTCACTGCAGTCATCTTGAGTATGGAAATTACAGGCATGCTGATTTTGAGACTAATAATCAATGTTTTCAATTATGATAATATTCCAAAGAAGAGAATGGCCAAAGTTTGGATCATGACAGCCCAGATGGAATTCACATCCATTCTGATGCAAAGACAGTTGTCCATTGATTTTCTCCATGGTGCTCTTTCCTTTGCAATTCATTCAAAGGAGCTGACCGGAATCCAACAATATATACAGAAGAGAAATCCAAACTTAGAAAAAGATGATGGATTTGTAAGAGGTTTCTGGAAAGATGCATTTGAATGCTCATTCTCCAGTGGTATTACAGATGAGAACACTGAAAGGATCTGCACTGGAGAAGAGAAGCTTCAGACTCTTCCTAATTCAGTCTTTGAAACTACTCTGAACGCACATAGTTACAGCATCTACAATGCAGTCTATGCTGTAGCATATGCTCTGAAGACCATACGCTCTTCCAAATTCAAAAGGGGACGAAAAATGGATGAGAGGAGATGGAAGCTCTTCCTTCAATCACCTTGGCAAGTAATGTTGTACAATGAAAACTTAGTGGGAAATTACGAATGATAGGAAATTGCATTTTTGTTTTGTTTTAACTATTATAAAGCTTTTTAGATAGTTTTGAAAGCTACACTTGATACTTTGATACAAAATAAAATAATAAATAAATATAAATCTAATGCTTAAATATAGAGATAGTTAGCAACATGTAACATACAGATTTTATTTTAATTCTAAAATGGTATGTGAAGGGTCTTTTTCAATCCACAATATTTAACAGAGTTTAAATGTAGAAACTTAAATAGTACTTTCTACTGAATAACATTATTATTCTTTACCAGCTGAATTTTGGAGTTACTAATATTCAAAAGTCTCAAAGGTGCTTTTTCAAAAGACAACTGAACTTTCTTTATTTTTCTGGAAGGTTTTTTGGTTCAAATCAAAACTGAAGAAGCTTCTTCGGTGAGAAGCAAAACATCTTCAAACAAAAAGAAAAAAAAGACCAGTTGTCTGTTGTAAAAAAGAAACACCTTAGGGACAACCAATACTTTGATAACTGAGAATCTCCTTAGACCTTAAGATTTGATGTTGATGATGATGATGATGAAGAAGATGAAGATGATAATAGAAGTCTTGTGAAAAAAGGAATAGTATCACTCCAAGTGATTAGCCAATTTGTCACTGAATCACATGAAGAAAAATGCATGTTTGTTTAAGCCAAATTCAAAGAAACAAATTGAAATTTTCACATCCGCTTTAAAGATTCCTGAAAAGTGTCCTGATATTATTTTTCTCTCTTTCTTCTTTTTCATTCAGCTCCACCATTTTTTGCAACAAGTCTCCTTTAATAACAGTGCTGGAGAACATGTTTCTTTTGGCTCCAATGGGGAGTTAGAAACTGGATTTGATATTTTCAATTGGGTCACATTTCCAAACATGTCCTTTCTGAAAGTCCAAATTGGAAAGATCGATCCTCTGGGTCCCCCAGACAAGCTACTCGCCATTTCTGACAAGGAAGCCATTTGGCCCCTCATATTTAATCAGGTGTATCTCATTTTCTCCATTTCATAGCCTAATAATTTTGGTTTGTTGAACTATCCATTTTACAGCACTTCTTATTTCTATCAAGCCTGTTCAAAGACCATCATATAGATATTTTATTTGATTTGACACCACCAACTAAATGGGACCTCAAATCTGCACACTGCTGGCTCACATTTAACCCTGTTGTTCTGTTCGAGTTTGTCCAACACAAAATCAAAGTTTGAAACCCTGTAAAAAAAATTCCCTGCATTTCTGAAACTTGAAATTTCATGACTTTTCATCATTTCAGGGGTTCTCTCTATGATAATTTTGGGGGGATTGGGGGGCTTAGTTTTTGCTGGGCAAAAAAAGTCACACTTGTACTGTTTACGAGTCTGTGTGACTCACACCAAAAATTCTTTATTTTAAGTGCTTATATTTGGTCAATTTGAAATTTTCTTTCCCTTGGAAATTATATTGAACATTTCTGCACACAATGAAATGAAAATTGAAATAAAAAAATAATGCTTATTGGTTTATTTTGTTCATAAAAGACTGCCCGCAACCTTTTTTGTGATTTTTTAAAAATTTATAGATAGTTTAGCCTGCAAACAACGTACAATTTCACTAAATTTGGTGTGGGACTACTAGTTTGAACATTCCTGATCATAAGAAAAATATAAATGAACGGAAAAAAATGATGCTTATTGGTTTTTTAAAATCAGAAATAAGCCCCCCCCCCTGGCTGCTTGCAACCATTTTCACTTTACATTTTTTCAGGCTTCAAATCCGAAATATTTTTAATATCTTAGGCATTGATTTACTTAATTTTACATTGCTGATCATCAAAAAATATTTTTGGATTGGGATGGGGCTAACTTTTTTTGGGGGGGGGGGATTTTTAATTGAATCTGTTTCTGGTCATATATGACCTGGACCAAAAATATTTTTTTTAGGTACTTAAATTTGGTCTTTTTAAAATCTTTTTTCACTGGGAAACTAGTTTGAACATTGATGCTTATATTTTTTTAAATCAAAAAGCCTACCCTCATTTTTGAGCATTTTGTGTCAGTTTATATTTTTTTAGGCTACAAATCTCTAAGTAATTGAACATTCCTGATCATAAGAAAAATAGAAATGAAGTGAAAAAAATGATGCTTATTTGTTTATTTTGCTCACAAAAGGGCCACCCCACTCGGCCTTGCTGTGTGCCATTAATTTAACTTTTTATATAGATTTGGCTAGAAATATTGGGAATATCCTTTTGAAAAGCTAGCACATGATAGCCAGACAAGTAATTTTATTAAAGAAATCGATTTTACTAAAAACAAGAATATAATTTTGAAATTAACAACATAATTTTTATATAAAATGAAATAATTGAACACAGTGATGGCCCTTTTATGAGCAAAATAAACAAATAAGCATATTTTATTTTCAGTTCAATTTTCATATCATTATGTTCAGAAATGTTCAAACTAGTAATTCCACACCAAATTGTAGGTTGTTTGCAGGCAAAACTATCTATAAATTGAAACAAAAATCACAGAAAGGGGGGGGGCACGGGCTTTTATGAGCAAAATAAACCAATAAGCATTATTTTTTTATTTCAATTTTTATTTCATTGTGTGCATATATGTTCAATCTAGTTTCCGAGGGAAAGAAGTTTTCAAATTGACCAAATATAAGCACTTAAAAGAATTTTCGGTGCGAATCATACAGACTTGTAAACAGTATAGTGGTTTTGAACAGAGCAGCAGGGTTAAAGATTTTCCCACATCAGCTTCTCATATATTGCCCCAAACGAATCTTTGGAATACAATTATGATTAGTCAAACGGTTAATGTAATAGGTATGAAATAAGCAGTTAAAGATACTGTAAAGAGTTTATATCAGGCAGAAAACTGCAAAATACAGCATAGATGCTTGGATTAAATAGGAAAAGTTTCTGTGTGTTCAGTTGATAAAAATAACAATCAGAAAAAATAAATTATGTTTATATATTTGTTTTGTTTATTGAACAGACATTGCCTCTTTCCATCTGTAACAAGGAATGTCCTCTTGGCCACAGCAAGATAAAACTGGAAGGGAAATTATCCTGTTGTTATGACTGCAAACCCTGTCCAGAAGGGAAAATAGCTGACCAATTGGGTAAGCAAATAAGTCCTAGAATTATGACTACAATTGATCTCAAAACATCTCTTGCTAAATTAGACATTTGTTAAGTGAATTTTCCCCTATTTCAAAACCTCTCATGCCAGAGTTGTGAATCGCTGCATTTGACAAGTTTGTAACAAGTTGTGAATCTGGATTGACTTTGCTTGTCAGGAAGCCTCACAAGGTGATTACATGACCCTGGGATTAGATTAGATTAGATTTATTAGATTTGTATGCCGCCCCTCTCCGGACACTCGGAGCGGCTCACAATAGCAAAACACAGTACAAATCCAATGATTTTTTGAAAACAGTTAATATATCCCAGACAAACCATACATAAAATGGAATGGCCCAGGGGAATCAATTTCCCCATGCCTGACGGAAAATGTGGGTTTTAAGGAGTTTGCGAAACGCAAAGAGGGTGGGGGCAGTCTTGATCTCTGGGGGGAGTTGATTCCAGAGGGTCAGGGCTACCACAGAGAAGGCTCTTCCCCTGGGTCCCGCCAGACAACATATTTTCGTCGATGTGACCTGGAGAATGCCAACTCTGTGGGACCTAATCAGTTGCTGGGATTCATGCGGAAGAAGGCGATCCCGGAGGTATCCTGGTCCGATGCCATGAAGGGCTTTATAGGTCCTAACCAACACTTTGAATTGTGACCAGAAACCGATCGGCAACCAATGCAGACTGGGGAGTGTTCGTTTGACATGGGCATATCTGGGAAAGCCCATGATTGCTCTCGCAGCTGCATTCTGCAGGATCTGAAGTTTTTGAACACTCTTCAAAAGTAGCCCCATATAGAGAGCATTACAGTAGATGAACTTTGAGGTAACTGTACTGTAACAATTTGAAAAAACTAAGTTAGTAACTATAAAAAAACTATAACTAGTTATTAACTATAAAAAAAGTTAGTTCCCAAGCATCTGAATTTTGACACCTCACTATGGGGAGGCTGTAATGGTCAGAAATGTGAAAAACAGTCATAAGTAACTTTTTTCATAGTACAGTGGTACCTCATGATATGAACCCCTCGCCTTACGAACAACCCGAGATACGAACCCGAGGTTCAGAAAATTTTTGCCTCTTCTTATGAACTTTTTTCTTCTTACGAACCTGCTGCCACAGCCGCTGAGAAGCCCCGCCACACGGCTGTTGCTTTTTGAAACAACCAGGGGGCTTCCCAGCGGGTTTTTTTTCATTGAACGGATTAATAGATTTTACATTGTTTCCTATGGGAAACAATCTTTCATCTTACGAACATTTCACCTTTCGAACCTCCCCCTGGAACCAATTAGGTTCATAAGACGAGGTATTACTGTTATTGTACTTTACAACAGTTAGTAAATGAACTGCCGTAAACTCCTCAAAACCCACCTTTGCCGTCAGGCATGGGGGAACTAAACATCTCCCCATGGGCACATTTAATTTATACATGGTATGCCTGTGTGTGTGTCTGTTAGTATATGGGGTTTTTTAAATCTTTATATATTTTAATTAATTGAATTATTTATGATTTGTTTCACACTTGTTGTAAGCCGCCCCGAGTCTTCGGAGAGGGGTGGCATACAAATCCAAATAATAAATAAATAAATATATTAAAATTATCAATGACACAAAAACCATAATTGGGGCCTGAGCTTTACAACATGTTGATACAGGTACCAATGAAACATTTGATTTTTCTTTCATAGTTTAGTGAGCTACCAAATGATAAAATCAATCACTTCCTTCTGAATTGGAGTATCAGAAGGTATCTCAGATTTCAATTATCTCTTGTTATGTTTCACTCAAAAATTAAAGACAGTATTTTTCCAGAAAGTAAAGGGAACTTTTCTTTGGTAGTTTTTTCAATGTTTTCTATTTGTTTTTACCTCCTATTCTACCCATAGTATTCATTGATAGATTGTGGAAGGCCATATAAGTTGATTATATGAGATAAGTCAATCAATGTTTAGAAACACAAATAATAATTTAAAAAAGTTCTCTTATAAAAGGGTAGGAATAATTCAGAAGGAAATGTATTGGAAAAGGCTGGACACTACAGACCTGATACAAATCTCAACAAACAGATGACAACATTTAACACAAAAGATATGGAGCAAGCCCACCTATTTAGCAAGACAGATACAATTGAAGAAAGATGATATCATCTATACGTTGCCCCAGTGACATCCAGGGATTTAATGGAGATAACCAGAACCTATAATTTCATAGAGTAAAGAACTAGAAAAGAAGTAAAGAATCACATAATTCCTAAGCGGTCAGTAAGAAGCGTGCAAAAATGTACCTCTTTTGCACTCCTTGTCCCTTGTGCTAAAGTTTCTCTCGTACTAGCGGCATTTATGTAAACATCATTATATTTATTTATTTTATTTTATTTATTTGATTTTTATGCCGCCCTTCTCCTTAGACTCAGGGTGGCTTAAAACATTTTAGCAATAGCACTTTTTTTAACAAAGCTAGGCTATTGCCCCCACAATCCGTGTCCTCATTTTACCCACCTCGGAAGGATGGAAGGCTGAGTCAACCTTGAGCCGGTGATGAGATTTGAACCGCTGACCTTCAGATCTACAAGTCAGCTTCAGTGGCCTGCAGTACAGCACTCTACCTATATCTTTGTATACTACGAATATGTACTTGAAAAAATAAATGAATAAAATAATAAAGTAATAGCTCATGCAGAAGGAACAGAAATAGGTGAGTTAAGTGCATGTCCATGGCATTGCAGACCAAGTTATGCTTTTTAAATGGAGAGCTATGGTGGTGCAGTGGTTAGATACTTGAGCTTTTTGAAATGGTCTTCAAAGGCAGCATCATATAAAGGTCATTCTAATTAAGTCAACAGAATACTGTAAAATCAGGGCAAATGAAAATGAAATGAAGATGCTTCATATCAATAATATTTCTATGAATGTTTTTTTTTCAGACTTAGATGACTGTTTCTCTTGTCCAGAGGATCAATATCCAAACAAAGATAAAGATAGTTGCCTTCCAAAAAGGATAACTTACTTAACTTATCAAGAACCTTTGGGGATTTCTTTGGCAGTGATTACAGTCAACTTTTCTGCCATCTCAGCTATGGTGCTCAGGATATTCATGAAATATCAGGACACACCTATCGTGAAAGCCAATAATAGGAACCTCACTTACAGCCTTCTTATTGCTCTCCTGCTCTCTTTCCTTTGCAGTTTACTCTTCATTGGGCAACCTGACCAAGTCAAATGTCTCTTGCGACAAACTGCTTTTGGTGTCATCTTCTCGGTAGCTCTTTCTTGTATATTGGGGAAAACAATCATAGTGGTCCTTGCTTTCATGGCCACCAAGCCTGGCTCCAATATGAGAAAATGGGTGGGAAAAGGGCTGGCTGTCTCTATTGTCCTATCTTGCTCCCTGACACAATTCTGCTTTTGTGTGGTATGGCTTATAATTTCTCCTCCTTTCCCAGATTCTGACATGCACTCTGTGGCTGAAGAAATTGTTCTACAATGTAATGAAGGTTCCACAACAATGTTTTATGTTGTCCTTGGCTTTTTGGGGTTCTTGACTGCTGTCAGTTTCACTGTGGCCTTCCTAGCTAGGAATTTGCCTGACACATTTAATGAGGCCAAATTTATCACCTTCAGCATGTTGGTCTTTTGCAGTGTCTGGGTGTCATTTGTTCCCACCTATTTGAGTACCAAGGGAAAATACATGGTTGCTGTAGAGATTTTCTCCATCTTGGCTTCAGCAGCAGGATTACTGCTCTGTATATTTTCCCCCAAATGCTATATCATTCTTCTGAGACCCAATCTGAATAAGAAGGAACAACTAATGAAAAAATGAAATAGATGACCATACCATTTGAATGTAAACTGATTGGTTGCTTTTAACATCTGCTTTCTCCCTTCCATTGACATCAACAGGACATATAATTAATAATAATTAATAATATTTTATTAGACTTGTATGCCGCCCCCTCCAATAGTTCTCCAAAGTTCATTCAGAACCTAGAACCTAGAAAATTTACCTTAATCTGTTTTTTGAAATGTTAAATAATGATTTAAAATCCTAATCAGCATAGTATACAATATCTAATAAAGAAGAAGATATTCTCTTGATCGCTGTGATATAAAAAATGTTGAGATTCCTAAAAGAAATACAGAGAAAAGTCATAAAAATGCTTAGCGAGTTTAATTTGAAACCTAATCTGGATAAGAAGGAGCAACTAATAAAAAAATGAAACTGTTTTTAAAACCACACCCATAATGATTATAACAATAATTAAGTTTTGTACCTCATGATTTTTGATAAATGTATCTTTTATGTACACTGAGAGCATATGCACCAATGACAAATTCCTTGTGTATCCAATCACACTTGGCAATAAAGAATTCTATTCTATTCTCCCCTTTGAATGTATTCTAATTAGTTGCAACTGGTACTGAAACTAAAACAAGAATGATTGCTGAGACAGGGTATGTCTAATTTAATGGGGGGGGGGAAGACGAAGGGTGACATAGTAGCAATTTTTCAATATCCCAAAGAAGAGGAGGTCAACTATTTCCCCAAGGATTTGAAGGCAGGATGAATAATAATGGATGCAAACTAATCAAGGACAGAAACAACCTTGAACAAAGAAGAAATTTCCTACCATTTAGCGCAGCTCTGCAGATTGCATCAGGGAACTGGAGAGGAAGAAGAGAATTGCCTTCATGCATTGGGTTTTTGGCATCAGTACTGGCAGGAACTGCTTGCCTCCTGAAATGTGATGCACTTTTTTGGCCTGTGCATGCCCTATTTTTGGAAGTGGGAAGGAAAGAGTTTTTCAGTGGCAGCACTGCAAAGCTTTCTCCAATTCCAAAAATGGGATGTGCAGCTCATGCTGTCACCTTAAAACGCTTTTCTCCCCGATTCCAAAAATGCAATGCATGTGGAGGCCAAAACAGAGCATTGTTGTTTAGGTGGCCGGCAATTCCAGCCAGCATTGCTAACTTAAAATACTTTCCTCCCTGATTCCAAAAACAGGGGTTGTGGCTAGAAACCCCCCCCCCCCCAAAAAAAAGTATTTCCTACCCAGTTCCCTGATTCGCATTGCAGATTCACATGACCTCCTCCTCATTCTCCATAGACCCACTTTCCTCCTGGCCAGATCTTTTCCTGCCACAGGAGCAGAAGCTGATTGTCCTCCGCCTAGAGAAGGAGCAGGCAGACCAGTGAGCTGCCTTGCCTTATGCCTCTTCTGCAGTGCCTGCTTCATCAGCTGAGTCCCAATCTTCATGCTTCCTAGGGCCACTTTGGGAATCATACTCCAACTGAGGTTGCAAAGGCACAGGGGGCTGCTGGGAAGTCCAGTAGTGTACTTATGAGATGGCAGTGTCCAGGAGGACTGAGGTGCTGCATCTCTATTGGGCCTTGCTGTGAAAAAGTGAGGTTTTCAACATCTACAGCTACAGGTAGAAAGATGGGAACATTTCAGGAATTGAGCCTCAGGTGCGAAATCTGCCCCATGAAAATCATGCCCCAACCCACCCACTCCAGTTAAATTCATGCAGGGTGATAGGGCTTGTTTTAAATGGATAAAAAAATATGTGCTGCTCGTTATCAAAATCCAGGTGGAAGTGAGGATCCCTGCCACCTGAAACTGCCTGAGGTACACAGACTATGATGGTCTGTGGCAATCCCTATAGTCTGGAACAGCTGATTGAGGGTATTCCAGGAGGCTGATCTGCCCACCAATCAGCTGCTCCTGCTGAACCAGGCTGCAATAATGTGCTGAAGCTGACCAGGTCATCTGCTGTTTGCTGCAAGGAAGTTAGCCAGATGAATACCGACAGATGCTGGTAGGCAGAGACATAATTTTCCCCCCTTGTTTTCCTCCCCCCAAATTAAACTGCATCTTATAGTCCAGTATATCTTATACTCCAAAAAATACAATATTTTCTTGAACAGGTTCTCCTTGTTCAAGGCCTTTATAATAATGTTACTGCTGATATTGTACAGTAATTCTCAATTTATGAACACAATTGGGCCCAAAATGAATATAGCTTTTTAAAAAGGTAGGTTTTAGATGACTTACACCTGATTTTATGGCCAATTTGACATGGTTGTTGAGTGAAACACTGCAGTTGTTGAATGAGTCACATGGTTGTTGAGAAAATCCTCTGTTGACCTCATTGTTGAAAGGTGGCTAGGAAAGAACAAATAGTGATCACATGACCCCTGGGTGCTGCAACCTGTATAAATGTACAGCATTTGGGTTGCTAAACATCCAAATGTTTTTTATGGTGACCATGGTCATGCTGAGGCAGTCATAAGTGTGAACTTTAGTTGTATGCTAATTTTTGTTGTTGTTATACTGCATATAATATGGGGAAATTTTACGTTTTTAAAATAAATAGTTTTACTCAGGAGATCACACCATTCACAGATGGGAATCTCATAAACTCCCTACCAGTTCGAACTAGCATGTGCATACTTGCTTTGGTCATGTGCATGCCTTCTGCACATGGGCATGTCCTTCCACATGCATGTGGCTTTTGTAAACATATTTAGATGGCATAGTGCTGGAGTTGGTGGGCAAGCCACAAATTGCTACTACCAGTTCACCCGAACTGGTCTGAACCAGCTGAATACCACTTCTGACACCATTGCTGGCATTCTTGTCCCTCATGGTATTTAATATACTGGATTTCAGAAGGCATCCCCATATGAAGGTAGTATTGACAGTGTCATGGAAATGTTGTTTAACCAGAACCATACTACATATCAAAATTCATCATAACTTTTCTCCTACAATTCTTTGGTTAAAGCTAATATTTTTTTTTATTATTATTTTATTTTATTATTAGAGTTGAAAGGGACCTTACAGGTCATGAAGTTCAACCCCCTGCCTGCTATATATATTGAGCAAGGAAAGTTCAAAGTAAAAATTCATTTTATATTTGGCGTTATACACTGCATCCATCCCAAAGGACTCTGAACAATTTACAGATCTATCCCAATTGATAAGTTGCAAATAAAATAACCCTCAAAAGCTCCAACAAGATTCACTGGACATTGATTTCCCCTATAATTACCTAGGGAGCCTTAGTTATGTAGCTTCTTCTCAAATCCTTGGGGATGTCCAAGGGGTAATCTCAAAAGAACAGGTGAAGATTGTTATTAATCGTAGGACCAGAGCTAGAAATGTAACAATTGCTCTTTGAGAAAGGATATATCTGAAGCTAATTTAATTAGTGAGAGGGATTACTTTTTGTCATGTTTCATTGCTGCAGACAGAACTTGTTCATACATGGTGACACAAGTTTTCTTGAAGAAGATGATATTTTTCAGGGCTGTAATGGCAGTGTTACTGCCAGGGCTGACATGCATTACTCTTCAGATTAATGCATGTACTGTGGGTAAATCTCCCCTTATGAAACACAAGTATTTTTTGTCAGGTGATTTCATAATAGCTGGGATACTATCTCAGTTCTACATGATATCTGATCCAGTGCTTTTCAGAAGGCATCCATCCGAAGAACTAGTAGATGATCTCATGTAAATACTTTCTCTTCTTAACTATAGAATATCTCAGACCAGATATCCTTCTATAATAGGATGCTTGGAGTGAGTTAATTAGTATTATTACTTGCAGCAGAAATTTATCTATCCTGTTCCTTTCCGGTTAGTTCCTTCATTCTAACATAAATTGCTACCTTATAAATATATACCCACAAACACACACTTACATTATGACAGATCTCAATTGAATGATTAATTAAAAATTCATATTAAGCTTTTTTTGTTTAATTAATTTGCACCAAATAATCAATACTTTATGAAGAAATATTTCTGTTGCCAATTAAATAGCATCATTGTGTGACTTAATGGTTGCTCTGAATATTAGAGAAAAATGTCTGCCCTAATGAAAAAGCTACACTTTAATTAGGATAAGGAAGCACGCTAAGTCTATTATGAGGAAAAGAAAAAATATTTTTATATATATGTGCCATCAAGCATGCTTCTTTGAACCATTTTTTCATATACACACAAATTCCCTGAAGGAAATAGAAAGGTATAATGAATCTAATATATTATAATATAATATAATATATTATAATATAGTATAGTATAGTATAGTATAGTGTAGTGTAGTGTAGTGTAGTGTAGTGTAGTGTAGTGTAGTGTAGTATAGTATTGTATTGTAATGTAATGTAATGTAATGCAATGCAATGCAATGCAATGCAACCCAACCCAACCCAAAATAGAAAGGTATAATGAATCTAATATATTATAATATAATATAATAATATAATGTAATGCAATGCAATGCAACCCAACGCAATGCTGCGCTATGCTATATTTATTTATTTATTTATTTTATTTATTTCAGCTTACAACAAGAATAAAACAATATAAAATGGTTAAAATGCAATAATGAATAATACTATAAAAAAACTCCTTAAATATAACATTACAACCATACATCAAATATACCAATTGAATCATGTCTAGGGTAGAATAAAGATCTCAAATCTTAGGTCCCCCGAGCCTACAAGCCGACCAAGGTCAAGGCCTTTCAAAAAGCCAATAGAGTCGGGGCAGTACAGATCTTGGGGAGTACTTGACACCAAAAAGCCAGGACCGCCATAGAGAAGGCTCATCCCACAGGCCCACCAACCAACACTGCTTAGTCGATAGGACCCAGAGAAGGCCAAACCTGTGGTCTCTAATCAGTTGCTGGGAGGTATGAAGCAAGAGACAGTCCCATAAATAGTCTGGTCCCACAGTTATCTACAGTAAGAAGCTAATATATAAACCTAGAAGTATGTCTAAGAATTATATGGAGATGATAATATAATTATTAAAGTCCCTTCAAGCTATTTATCTCTCAGTGGAAATTGTTTATAAAGAATGAAAGAACCAGAATGAAACCATCAGCTTTTATCCACTAAAATGTACTTTTATGTTTTTTTCGAAGACATTTCCTCTTTCATGAAAAATCATGTTTTTAAAACAATAGTTATTGCAGACTATTTGAATTATTATTCAAGTATTTCATGCGATTTCATACTATTCTATTAGAACATTGTACAGTTTCTGAGTGAATTTAAATGATTATTTATATGATCAATTTAAATTTGTAATATTTAATTGAAATATTTTTTTAAAGTATGCATAATGTCACATTCTTTGAGAAATGAAATATGTCTTGGAATATATCTCTTATTGCAGATTTTTCCTACAGAACTATCAACATATTCTGGCATTGACTTTAGCTGTAAAAGAGATCAATGAAAACAACAACTTTTTACCCAATGCGACTCTGGGTCTACACCTCTCTAATAGTTATTTCATGGCGAAATGGACCTACTTGGCCTCAATAGAGTTTCTCTCAACAAGAGGCAGATTAAACCCCAATTATAAGTGTGATGCCAAGGACAGAGCAGTATCTGTTATTGCAGGACCCAACTCTCACATCTATCCCTACATGGCAAACATCTTGAATGTCTACAAGATGCCCCAGGTAAGATTTGCTCTTGAATGAAATGTAATGGGCTGTGAGAAGAGCCTTGAGGGCCACAGTCTAGACAATGATGTGATATGACTTCAGCAACAGAGTGGTCAATGCCTGGAATACACCACTAGACTCTGTGGTTTTGTCCCCAAGTCCTCAAAAATTTAACCTTAGACATTCTACTGTTGACCTCACCAGGGGAGGGTTGCATTTACCTTCGCCGCCAGTGTGCATTGAGACATTTCAAGCACATGTGCATCCCGTTGTGCAATTTCACTTCCATGCATGCTCAGAATGTGGATTCAGCCCAAAACACAGCTGAGTAGTTGATCAGCTGTGCTTCAGGTGAAGAAATAAAGATCAGTTTGAACCCAGGGGTGAGCAGGAGGGCATTTTTCAAAACCCAGAATGAGGAAAAGCAATCCAAACACAGGAAAATTGACCAAAAATTCAGGGAAAAAAAGATTGTAGTGAACACGGACCAGCACAGACAGAACTGCATCCACTATGCCAAAATTATGTCACCAGTGGGTTGCTAACAGTTCAGACAATATAGTTCGAATTGGGAGGAACCCACCCCAGACGTCAACCCATTCCAAAGGGCATGCATAATTGTATCGACATGCCTATCATCCTGATGTTCTCATGTGCTCAAAATCAACTCATGTGTGTGTGTGTTTGTGTGTATGTGTGTGTATCTATCTATCTATCTATCTATCTATCCATCCATCCATCCATCCATCCATCCATCCATCCATCCATGTATGTATATATATCTGCACCCTTCCACCCTTCCATCTCTCACAATAATAGGCAACATATTATCAAGAGTAGAGACCTTCAAATTTTAGGTTCTATCATATCTCAAGACCTAAAATGGTCACCTAACATCAAAAACATCATCAAAAAAGCACAACAAAGAATGTTCTTTCCGTGCCAGCTCAGGAACCTCAAACTGCCCAAGGAGCTGGCACAGAATTGAGTCTGTCATCTCTGCACCTCTATAACTATCTGGTTTGGTGCTGCAACCTAACAGGACTGACACAGACTTCAGCAGATAATCAGAACTGCAGAAAAAACAATTGCTGCCAACTTGCCTTCCATTGAGGTCTTGCATACTGCACGAGTCAAAAAGAGGGCGGGGAAAATATTTGCTGACCTCTCGCATCCTGAAGACAAATTGTTTCAACTCCTACCCTCAAAACTTCACTACAGAGCACTGCACACCAAGACAACTAGACACAGGAACAGTTTTTTTCCTGAACATCATCACTTTGCTAAACAAATAATTCCCTCAACACTGCTGCAAAAAGATCGCACAGACTGACTACAAGCATAGACAGGATGCTGTGGCACAGATGATCCACTGGAACTTGTGCCGGAACTACCATTTACCAGTGGCAAAGAACTGGTGGGATCATAAGCCTGAAAAAGTGTTCAAAAATGAGCAAGCAAAACTACTGTGGGATTTCCGACTTCAGACTGACCGAATTCTGAAGCATAACACACCAGACATTGTGATTGTGGAGAAAAAGAAAGTATGGATCATCGACATCGCAATCCCAGAAAACAGCAGAATTGAGGAGAAGCAGCTAGAGAAATTAGTGAAATACGAAGATCTAAAAATCGAGCTGCAACGACTCTGGCATAAGCCAGTGAAAGTGGTCCCAGTGGTACTTGGCACGCTGGGTGCAGTACCAAAGGATCTCAGCGGACATTTGAAAACCATCGGAATTGACAAAATCTCCATCTGTCAATTGCAAAAGGCCGCATTACTGGGATCGGCAAACATAATTCGCCACTACATCACACAGTCCTAGGTGCTTGGGAAGCGCCCGACTGGTGATGAAATACGAAATCCAGCATAGTGATCTCATTTGCTATGTTGTACTGACATAATAATAATAATAATAATAATAATAATAATAATAATAATAATAATAATAATAATTGTTGTTGTTATTGTTATTATTGTCATCATCATCATCATCATCATCATCATCATCATCATCATCATCTTACTGGGATTTGAACTTGTAGCCTTCTGCATTCAAGGCAGGATATTAACCTCTAAGTCACAAGCTTGCCTACAAATCAGCTTTCACCAGGGAAAAGCCATATGGCTGTTTTCTGTCGAAATCACCCTGATATTCCCAAATATGGGAGAAAGCAACTTTGCTTTCCTTGTGCATATATACATGCCTATATAAGCACAAGATATATGTATGTATGTATGTATGTATGTATGTATGTATGTATGTATGTATGTATGTATGTATCTCAGCCTAGTAGTTTTGGGATTTTGGGACACATTTTTATGAATGCATTTTCTTTTTTTAAAATAGAGTTTATTAATTTTTCATTATTTTCTTTAAAAACAGTAATACGTAATTCTGCATTGTTACATTGTTGCATTTGTTTTCTTTGAGCTTCTTCACATTTTATAGACTTAATCATATTATATTTAATCTCATTTTTGTTGTAATAATTAGAATACCTTTACATTTCTATTTACAGATTTACAGATTATACTTCGGTTTTTTTCTATCATCTATCCCAGATTTCACAATACTGTATTCTGAATCTTTCAGACCTTGCAAGTCTATTGTTAGCCTATCCATTTCAGCAGATTCGTATATATTTTTTTCTTATTGTACTCTCTGAGTCTTTCCAAAATTGAGCAAAGGTAATACTAACTGCTCTGATGATATGAAGTATTAAATACTTGATACACTTACTGTAATTTTTCCTGAATATTCCTAAGGGGAGGAGTTCTGATATAAATTCTATTTGTGGTTGAGTAATTTCTTGCATTTATTTATGTATCTTAATCCAAAATATTTTTGTTTCGGGGCACAAAAGTCACAGGTGAAAAAAGGTGCCTTTATCTGCATTGCCAACAAATCGGATTTAAATTTGGATAAATCTTTGCCAATTGAGTCAGAGCCAAATACCATATATAACACATTTTATAATATTCTCTTTGTATGATGCTGATTTGGATAATTTTTGATTTCTGTTCCATATCTGTTCCCAATCTGCCAAGTGAACACTGTGTCCTACATTTTGTGACCATGCTATCATGGGTCCTTTAACTAGGTCTTTGTTTCTTTCGTATTGCAACAGATAGTTATCAAATTTGGATATAATTTTGTTTTCTGGGCCTGTCAGAGGTTTGTCTAATATATTTGATTCAATTTCAATTCCATTATCTTTCATGTACTGTATGTCTTATAACGATATTGTATTTGGGCATATGGACACCAGTCAATTTCTATATTTTGGTTATTTAATCCTTTTTTAAAAAAGTTTTCCAGTTCTATCTTAAATGTTCTTGTATTTCAACATTTCATTTCTATCAAATATGTTTGAGTATATCATTGCTTCCATAGTTGAAAGCCAGTTTGGAACATTGATATAATAGGTTTTTAAAAAAATATTCAACCAAGTTGTAATCAATATTTCTCTAAACAGGTGCCTTTGAAAGTAGTTGGGAATTTTTTTCTTTATTCCACAAAAAAGAGGGCCAGCCCATCAATATGTCATGGCTTTCTAATGCCAAGAGATGGCTATTATACAAATTTGTTACAGCTTCCAATCTGGAAGTCCAAACCACCTCTGCTTTTATTGTCTTGGGTCCATTTTTTAAAAACTTGGATAGTTTTGCCAAATGAATCTTGTTATTATTTTATCCAAATTTGTAAAGAATTTTCTGACAACCTAAAGGGGATACCTGTAAATTTTTCCATCTTTGAAGATCCACTTCTAATTGTACTACAATTTTTTTATAGTTATTATTCTTTATTGTTGAGCATTTATTTGTTAAGTTGATACCTTAGTATTTTTTTAACTATTTGTAAACCCATTTCTTCTTCTAGATTCTTTTCTTGTTGGCTTGTCATATTTTTGGTTAATAATTTAGTTTTCAATTTGTTTATTTTTAAACCTGCCACTGACTCATATTTTTTTCTAACTCATTTATCAAAATTATTCCTGTTCCCTGTGGGTTCTCTAGAAAAAAAAAGTCATCAGCAAACACTTGTAATTTATAACTTTCTTTTTTTATTGTAGTTCCTTTAATATCCAGATTCTCCCTAATTCTATTCAACAATATTTCTATTGTAAAAATGAAAAGCTGAGGTGACAGTGGATAACCTTGTCTAACACCTTTCTGTATCTAAAAAGCTTTAGTTATGTTGCCATTCACTATCACCTTGGCAGATTGGGAAGAATATATTGTATCTATCATTTTTAAAAATTTGTCACAAAATTCCATTATTTGTATTAATAATTTCATATATTGCCAATCTATGTTGCCAAATGCTTTTTGTGCCTCCAGAAAGACAACTGCCACTTGTCTTTCTGGATCATTTCATAATATTGGTATCGTTATATTATCAATATTATCATTAGATATTGCCTACCTGGACTTCAGCAAAGCCTTTGATACGGTTCCACATAAAGAGCTGATAGATAAATTAGTGAAGATTGGACTTAATCCCTGGATAGTTCAATGGATTTGCAGCTGGCTGAAGCATAGACACCAGAGGGTTGTTGTGAATGGCGAGTATTCTGAGCAGAGTCAGGTTACAAGCGGTGTGCCACAAGGGTCTGTTCTGGGTCCTATTCTTTTTAATATGTTTGTGAGTGACATAGGGGAAGGTCTGGTAGGGAAGGTTTGCCTATTTGCCGATGACTCTAAAGTGTGCAATAGGGTTGATATTCCTGGAGGCGTCGGCAATATGGTAAATGATTTAGCTTTACTAGATAAATGGTCAAAGCAATGGAAACTGCAGTTTAATGTTTCCAAATGTAAAATAATGCACTTGGGGAAAAGGAATCCTCAATCTGACTATTGTATTGGCAGTTCTGTGTTAGCAAATACTTCAAAAGAAAAGGATTTAGGCGTAGTGATTTCTGACAGTCTCAAAACGGGTGAACAGTGCAGTCAGGCGGTAGGGAAAGCAAGTAGGATGCTTGGCTGCATAGCTAGAGGTATAACAAGCAGGAAGAGGGAGATTATGATCCCGCTATATAGAATGCTGGTGAGACCACATTTGGAATACTGTGTTCAGTTCTGGAGACCTCACCTACAAAAAGATATTGACAAAATTGAACGGGTCCAAAGACGGGCTACAAGAATGGTGGAAGGTCTTAAGTATAAAACGTATCAGGAAAGACTTAATGAACTCAATCTGTATAGTCTGGAGGACAGAAGGAAAAGGGGGGACATGATCGAAACATTTAAATATATTAAAGGGTTAAATAAGGTCCAGGAGGGAAGTGTTTTTAATAGGAAAGTGAACACAAGAACAAGGGGACACAATCTGAGGTTAGTTGGGGGAAAGATCAAAAGCAACATGAGAAAATATTATTTTACTGAAAGAGTAGTAGATCCTTGGAACAAACTTCCAGCAGACGTGGTAGATAAATCCACAGTAACTGAATTTAAACATGCCTGGGATAAACATATATCCATCCTAAGATAAAATACAGAAAATAGTATAAGGGCAGACTAGATGGACCATGGGGTCTTTTTCTGCCGTCAGACTTCTATGTTTCTATGTTTCTATTAGTAAACATTGATCATTTGGATGAGTTGTCTGTTGTAAATCCATCTTCTGATGTTTTGTTTTGTATTTGTCCAAGTTATTTTTATAGGCTTGTGATCTGGCCATATGTTTGGGGTTATTTGTATTTTTTCTATATTTTTACTGAGTTCCCTAGATACCCATACCATATCTATTCTAATAAATGTCTTATGTGGGTTAGAATAAAATGTACAATGCTTAGTTCTTGGGTGAAGAGTCCTCCACAAATCTATTTAAATTAAATTCTTCCTCCATATCAAAGAAAACTTTTGGTAAGATGGATTTCTCTGATTTTTTTCTCTCTCCTGTGTGGTCCTTTTTCCCACCTATTATCTCATTAAAGTCTCCAATTAAACAAATTCTTTTTCATTCTGTTTGAACTATTTTCTTTTGTATTTTTTAATATAAAATTCTTTTTGGTCTTTATTTGGGGCATAAATATTTACTATCAAAATATTTATATCCCTTATTTTAACTTCAGCTATCAATATTCTTCCCTTCTCTACTTTCCATAACATTCTTTATATATATTGCCACTTTTCTTTCTTTCTTTTTTAATCTGTGGAAGGATACTCCAAACATTTGTAAATGTAGAATATCATTTTTGTTCAATTAATTTTGCTAAGGTTTCCTTCCTTTTTACGGTACCATTCAAGCCTTGCACATTAATCAACATTAATTATATTTCTTTGTGCATCTTCCTATTCTACTTTATTTATTTAGTTTTGGGTTAAACTGGTTTGCTTTCTGAGCTCTAGTTCTGGCTTCCCTTTGTTTCACCTGTTCTTCTGTTTCTTTTGTTTTGCCTTCTTTCTTGATTTGTTTGTCTTCTCCTTCTGATTCTTGTCCTCCCTTTGTTTCTAGTTCTTGTCTTCTAGTTGACTGAGAGTCTTCATCTTTTCCTCTTATTTGGTCAAACACTTCTAGTGCTCTTTCTATATTTTGATTCTCATTCTTTTTCCTTCCCAAGTGATTTGCATCCTCTCTGGTATCAGCCATCTAAAAGGTATGTTCTTCTTATTCAATAGACAGAAACTTGTACTCCCACTTTTGTTCCCTCACCCACCTCAGTACTTGCTTCAATACTATTATTTATTTTCCTTTTAATGTTTCCCTCGTTGATATATAGACCAAATCCCTATTTCTTTTCCTTACGAATCATACATGGATTTTTCTTGGGAGGTTGTGGTGCTTTGCGTAGTTTGTGTGAACCCTGAATGTATTTTCTTACCATGTTTTAATAATAACATTAAGAATTCATGATTTTTTAACATTCAATATACAGTATTGTTATTTTAGAATAGTTAGTTTGCTCTTTAGATACATTTCCTGAATTAATGCCTTTCTAAAGTCTCTGGCTTTGTACTTACACTACAATAACAAACTGTTGAATGAATATTCTGTGCATCAGTTGTTTCAGAACTGGCAAGGATTAGCTAAATCCTAGGTGATATTCCATTAAGTAGCCATGTAAGGTAAAAGAAGGTTGTAAGCATGTTAAACAGTAATGAATGCTGAGTCATAGGAAGAAAATTGCAACCTGATTGGGCCAGAGCATTATAAAATGTAAAGCACTTTTACAATGGAGGTGGTGTTTTAGGTGGCTGTTAGTTGGCTGGCTGAAGCAGTTTGAGCATGAGTTAAGTAATGAGTTGGAGCTGTGGTGTTGATATAGATTGGTTTATTGTCTACATGTGAGTAAGTTTTACTGCATATAGCTAAAGTAAAGTTTGTTCCTTTAAATAGAAGACTAAGACAGAAGATATTTTGCTTGCACTGAAGAGTAAAACTGTTTAGTACTGGTTTTCTACAAAAGTGTCTTTGTTATTTATCTGAACTGGTTCCTGAATTGGCACACAATAAATTCTGGTATCTAGACAAGTCCTGCTGTGTATCTCAGTACATCTGGACAAGAACATGATTATAATTTGGTTATTACAGAAAGCCATAAATTAAAAGCAGATTAAAAAATAATAATGAAAGTTTCATTTTGAAAAACCATGTTCCTTCCCCTCCCCTTTTTTTGTTCCATATTCAGCTGACATATGGGTCTTCTCCAACAATAGATGACAAGATACAAACTGTTTTCTTTCATTGTTTTTTCCCAAATGGTGAACAACAGATTATGGCTATTCTCCAGTTGTTGTTGCATTTAAGGTGGACATGGATTGGGTTGATTTCCCAACCTGATGTGATTGGAGAGAGTTTCGTAAAAAACGCCGTTCCTTTGTATTCTCAGAAAGGCATCTGCTTTGACTTCATAGAAGAGATGGTCAAGGAAACATTCTCTAATGATGTTTTAGGTGTCCTTACAGGTTTTCGTAAAACCTACGCAATTATCATGAACAGCACTGTCAATGTCATTATTGTATATTGTGAAAATCAGAACACTGTCTTTTTTAGAATGTTGCCCTATGTTGAACTTTTGGTAGATACCTCCATTGAGGGAAAAGATAAAGTTTGGATAATGCCAGCCCAAATGGAGTTTACATCACTTGCACTTCAAAGAACTATGACTATGCATGCCTTCAATGGTGTTATATCTTTTATAGTTTCTTCCAAGGAAATTTCTGGATTTGATAAATTCCTTCAGATGAGAAACCCAACTTCTGAAGTGGAAGACCATTTAATGAGAGTGTTCTGGGAAAAGGCTTTTGAATGTTCTTTTCCTAAAGATAAGTTAAATGAAGACACTGGAAAGCTGTGCACCGGAGAAGAAAAGTTGGAGAAAGTACCTAAGTCTGTGTTTGATACCACAATGAGTGGGCAGAGTTACTCCATTTATAATGCAGTCTATGGTGTGGCATATGCCTTACAAGCCATGCTTTCCCTCAAATCCAAATCCAAAACAAGGACAGAAGTTCAGAGAGAAATATTGTTGGCTCAAAAAGCATGGCAGGTAACAAAAGAATAAATGAATATTTCCTTTTGCTGTTCTGTCTAATGCAATAAGATGTGTTACAATGGTTATAGCCAATGAGAATGCCAGAGTGGAGATAATTTTAAGTCTCTTGTCACTTTATTTTTCTCTTGTTTTGAGTAAATCTTTGTAATTGGGAAGATATAACACTTCTACAAAAATACGGAAGAAAGAATTAAGAGACAGTAGTATTTCTGAGTTTGGCAGAGGTTCAATACCTCTGTGGCAATAAAGAAATATTAAACGAACAATTATTCTATTATTGTGCCCAATTATATTAAACAAGTGACCTTTTACTTAATATTATGGATTCTTTTTTCTTTCTATTCCTTCCTTCTTTCCCATTAATTGTCTACCTCTGATTCCGTTTAGCTCCATCACTATTTGAGAACTATCTCATTTAATAACACAGCAGGAGAGAAAATTTCCTTTAATGAAAATGGGAATCTAGAGATTGGATTTGACATTATCAACTGGGTCACCTTCCCAAATGAGACCTTTGTTAAAGTAAAAGTTGGGAAGATCGATCCAACAGCTTCTCTGGATAAGCTATTCACCATTTCTGCAAAAGATATTATCTGGCCCACCATGTTTAAACAGGTATAGCCTGCTCAGATTTCAAATTGTGTGTTCTTTCCCATCCCTTCTTGTTTCCAGGATCTAATCCTTGAAGATATCAAGTTGAAAACTGCAAAATTGAAGAAATAGATGTAGTCCTCAAATTATGATCACAATTGGGCCCAAAAATTTATGTTGCTATACGAGACACTTATATGTTTTGTTCAATTTTATGACTTCTTAGTACAGTTGTTAAGTGAATCAATCCAATTTTTAAGTTATTAACATACTTGCTAAATTATCTGGCTTCTTTTTGATTTTCTTGTTAAGATGTTCCAAAAGATGATCACATAGAATAGAATGGAAATCTTTATTGGCCAAGTATGATTGGAAACAAAAGGAATTTGTCATTGGTACATAAGCGGAATCTCGCGCGGCCGCTCTGTTTAGGGTGACCCGCTCCCTTCTTAATCAGGGGGGAGTTGGGGAGCCCTTGCAGAGTAGTGCCGAGGATTTTAACACGTTTTTCGCTGATAAAATCACTCGGATCCGAGCGGACCTCGACTCCAATTGGAAAACAGAGTCGACTGACAACGAGTCAGTCGAGGTGACTGGGGCACGTACTTGTCCACCTGTCTGGGAGGAGTTTGATCTGGTGACACCTGATGAAGTGGACAAGGCCATTGGAGCTGTGAGTTCCACCACCTGTTTACTGGATCCGTGTCCCTCGTGGCTGGTCTCGGCCAGCAGGGAGGTGACACGGAGCTAGGTCCAGGAGATTGTCAACGCTTCTTTGGGGAGGGGGTCCTTCCCAGATCCCTACAAGGAGGCGCTTGTGCGCCCCCTCCTCAAGAAGCCTTCCCTGGACCCAGCCATTCTCAACAACTATCGGCCTCATCTCCAAACTTCCCTTTATGGGGAAGGTTGTCGAGAAGGTGGTGGCGCTCCAGCTCCAGAGGTCCTTGGAAGAAGCTGATTATCTAGGTCCTCAACAGTCAGGATTCAGGCCCGGCTACAGCACGGAAACTGCTTTGGTCGTGCTGATGGATGATCTCTGGTGGGCCTGGGACAGGGGTTTATCCTCTGTCCTGGTGCTTCTTGACCTCTCAGCGGCTTTCGATACCATCGACCATGATATCCTTCTGCACCAGCTGGAGGGGTTGGTAGTGGGAGACACTGTTCTTCAGTGGTTCTCCTCCTACCTCTCCGGTCGGTCGCAGTTGGTGTTAGTGGGGGGGTCAGAGGTCGACCTCTAGGTTATTCCCTTGTGGGGTGCCTCAGGGGTCGGTCCTCTCCCCCCTACTATTTAATATCTACATGAAACTGCTGGGTGATATCATCCAAGGGCATGGGGTGAGGTATCATCAATATGCAGATGATACCCAGCTTTACATCTCCACCCCTTGTCCAGTCAGCAAAGCAGTGGAAGTGATGTGCCAGTGCCTGGAGGCTGTTGGGGTCTGGATGAGTGTCAACAGACTCAAACTCAACCATGATAAGACAGAGTGGCTGTTTGTTTTGCCTCCCAAGGACAATCCCATCTGTTCATCCATTACCCTGGGGGGGGAATCACTAACCCCCTCAGAGAGGGTCTGCAACTTAGGCGTCCTCCTCGACCCACAGCTCACATTAGAGAAACATCTTTCAGCTGTGGCAAGGGGGGCATTTTCCCAGGTTCCCCTGGTGCACCAGTTGCGGCCCTATTTGGATCGGGAGTCACTGTTCACAGTCACTCATGCCCTCATCACCTCGGGGCTCGACTACTGTAATGCTCTCTACATGGGGCTACATATACATTAGTCAAGAATAATACGATACAATACTTAATGATTGTCATAGGGTACAAATAATCAATCGGTAAACAATCAATATTAATATAAGTTATAAGGACACAAGCATCAAGTTACAGTCATATATGTGGAAAGAGATGGCTGATAGGAACAATGAGAACGCTGGAAGTAATAGTAATGCAGCATTAGTGAATAGTTTGACAGTGGTGAGGGAATTATTGATGGCACCAGGAAAAATATGAGACCAATCATTGTTGTATCATTGGCAGACTTCAGTAGTTTAACAGATGGATCATTTGAGTTGCAGTAATTGGTAAATAGAGAGAAGAGAAGTGGTGAAAACACACAACCTGGGAGGGAGGGGCTATGCTAATTGTACAAGTATCTGATGTGCTTTTGCCTAGCTTCACTTGCTGCTTCCTATCTGTTAGGAAGCTTGTGATCCACTTACATTGAATCTACTTAGTGCAGCTTTGGATCTTTGAATATTTGCTTGGCCCAACTTCTAATATAGAATTATTGAGACACAACTGAGAGCTTACCAGGAACTATAATCACCCTAAGCATTAAACCATTCACTTTTTAAAAGGAAAACACAAATATAGAGAGACACACATGTAGATATCAGGTGCCACAGCCCCATGATTTATGGCTTTGCCAAGTTCTTATTTATTTGAAAAAAGGCAAGAAAAAATGATAAAACAATGACTCACATTGTTTCTGTTGTGTCCAGAAGACAGTTAGGCCTTGTACCCGCCCCATATTCCTGGGGTGGGAAAATACGATAAGGTGATTGGTTGGCTGAGCCTGGCAGCCCGGGGTATATATAGCTGCCAGCACGGCCATGTTTTGTTGTTGTCTTGTTTCGTTCTGTAAACCGTTACCTTCTGTTCTAATAAAATTAACCGTTACTTACTCCAAGTTTGCAGTCCTTCATTCTTGCAAGGATTCAACAGTTTCTTTTCTCAACAATGTTGTTGAAAGACATGCCACCCAAAGAAAAGCAATTGATGCTTACCTTCTTGGCATGGATGGGAAGGGAGAAAAAAGAAAGGGGAAATCCCATGTCAGGGGACATGTTAACCCTGGTCCAAAGAAAAAACTTCCCCATTGATGTGGCCAAAATAAAGAAAGGAATTAAAACTTGGGTGGAGCTAATTTAATTTCCGGCTAATTTATGCATTGGAAATAAATTCTTCTAGATATTTACCTAGCCAAATAATGCCTGAATCTCCAGTTTTTAGTATTCCTATTTCCAGTTTTGATTCTAGTTTCCATTTTCTGCAGTAGTTCCACTAATTTATTACAGTCGCTCAAAATCATCTTAGTTTTGTGACACTTATACCCTATTTTTTAAAATAAAATTCACCCTGACTTTGATTTTTTTTTTTAATAGAAAATTGTGACTTTTAATAAATCCTGCTTTCATTTCTTGATAGGTTCAACCTCTTTCTGTATGCAATGACAATTGCAATTTGGGGACCAAAAAGAGGAAAATAGAAGGGAAGCCATTTTGTTGTTATGACTGCATTCCATGTGCAAAAGGGAAAATTTCAAATCAGATGGGTAAGAGTTGCTTTGCGAAAAACTATTCAGGCTCTTTAACTGTGCTTTAAAATACTAATATTTAAACCTCCTAAGACAGGGGTGTCAAACTGGCTTGATTTTAAGGCTCCAATTAGGTGGTTCCACCCAGGTGCCAGGTCCCTTTTTGCGGCCTGGAATATGGATGTGGCAGGGGCTCTACAGCGGATTGGGCCTTTGTGACCTCTCTGTGGCAGTAGACCCTGGAGATTTCCTTGGTTTACTGAGGAACTCCACGGGATGAAACACCAGAAGAGTCATCTAGAGAAGTGCTGGAGGAAAAGTAAATCTGAATCTGACTGAACACTTTTAAGAGCTCATATTGAGACTTATAAAGTGGTGTTCAAGATGACAAGATGTGTGTATCACGTCGCTGAGGATTTTAATAAGTTTTTCACAGATAAAATCACCCAGATCTGGACAGACATTGACTCCAATAGGAACGTGGTATTGGCTGACAACAAGTCAATCAAGGTGATGGGTTCATCTTAGTCCTGTTGTGTGGGAGGAGTTTGACCTGGTAATGCCTGATGAAGTGGACATACCAATTCCACATAGATATGCCCATGTTTCTCCAGCACTACGCGGGCTGCATTGGCTGTCAATTTGTTGGTTACCAAAGTGTTGGTTATGACCCATAAAGCCCTACATGGCATCAGACCAGATTACTTATGAGACCGCCTCCTGCCGCATGAGCCCTAATGACTGGTCAGGTCCCACAGAGTTGGCCTTCAATAGACAATGTCACTTGGCAGGGCCTAGGATAAGAACCTTCTCTGTGGGAGCTCCAGCCCTCAGCAATCAGCTCCCCCAGAGATTTGCACTGCCCCCACCCACTTTGCCTTCTGCAAGAGTCTGTAGACTCATTTGTGCCATCAGACTTGAGGCCATTAGATTCTAGCCCCCTGTCTGATAAATGAAATGTATGTTTGTTTGTTTGAATGGGAATGATTGATTTTTAAAGAACTTGGGGTTTAGATTAGCTAATTTTAAATTGAATTGGATTTAGGATATTTTGTATTGTTTTTATATGTTGTAAGTCACTCCGAGGGGTGACATATAAATCCAATAAATAAATAAATAAACTCATAGCCCATGAGCTGGATGCGTCATGCACTGGCCATGCCCACACCTGGTTTTGCAAAGAGGAAAAAAGTTGGACTTTATTGCTTCTGATTAATGCAGAACAAAACTATGAAAAGAAAAACCTAATGAAAATCTTTTTCTGTTGTAGGATGAGGTATTCTATTGTAGGATGGAGATGATATGCCAGTGTCTGGAGGCTATGAAGGTCTGAATGGGTGTTAACAGGCTCAAGCTCACCCCGACAAGATGGAGTGCCTGTGGGCTTTGCCTCCCAAAGACAACTCCATCTGTCTGTCCATCACCTTGGGGGTGGACTTTTGACCCCCTCAGAGAGGGTCCACAACTTGGGAGTCCTCTTTGATCCACAGCTGAGGCTAGAGCAACATCTCTCAGCTGTGGCAATGAGGGCATTTGCACAGGTTTGCCTGATACACCAGTTGCGGCCTATTTGGACAGGGAGGCCCTTCTTCCAGTCACTCATCAGCTCCATGCCCTCTGCATGGGGCTGCCTTTGAAGACTGTTTATAGACTGCAGTTAGTGCAAAATGCAGCCACAGGAAAACAAAAGTTCATTGCTGCCTATATATTATCATCACTCCATTAGCTGCATTGGTTGAACAATGCAGCTAATGAACACAGTTTAAAGTGCTGGTTATGACCTATAAAGCCCTACATGGCTTAGGACCAGGTTACTTATGGAACCATCTCCTGCCTCATGGGTCCCAGCAGCCAATTAGATCCCACAGAGTTGGCCTTCTCCAGATCCTGTCAGCCAAGCAGTGCTGTCTGGCAGTATTTAGGGGAAGGGCATTCTCTGTGGCAGCTCCAGTCCTTTGGAACCAACTCCCCCTAGAGATTCACACCGCCCCACTCTCTTGGCCTTCCAGAAGATCTTAAAGACACACCTTTGCCCGCAGATCTGCGGCCGTTGAGCATGCTCCAGCCTATGGTATGACTGGGTTGGGACGAATCATTTGAATGATTGTATGTACTGGATTTTTAAGATTGGTTTTAAATTGGGTATCTGATAAGATGGTTGGGGTTTTATAATTATTTATCTGCATTGTTTTTTACTTTGTAGGCTGCCCTGAGTCTATGGAGAAGGGTAGCCTAGAAATCCAATTAAATAAATAAATAATTTTTCTCAAGAAAGATAGAAGGGAGAGAGGGAAAGAAGGAGGGAGAGGTAGAGGGAGTGGAAGGAGAATATGAAAAAAAGGATAGAGTAGAATTGTAATCACAAATGTGTAAGTATTATATATTCTAGAATATTTACAGCATGGCACTAAATATGCAGTTCATTAAACAAGCATTTTAATTAATCTCATTAATTAACTTTTCTATTAATTATCTGTTCCTCTAGATTACTATTTCTAGAAATGGATAGGTGTGGATGGATAGGATAGGTTAATCAGTGCTGGGTTCTAACTCCCATCACTACCAATTCACATACACACTCATGTATGTGTGATGATTCTGTGCATGGGCAGAAGCATCCAAGGCAGGTGGGAAGGTTCATAAAACTTGAGCATATCGATAGCAACCTGATCTTAATGCTTTCCTATTCCAGATGCAGTTGATTGTTTCCAATGTTCAGAAGATCAATATCCAAACAAGGCTCAAAATCTCTGTATTCTGAAAACTACAACTTTCCTGTCTTACAATGAACCACTAGGAATAACTTTGGCCACTGTTAGTCTCTTCTTTTCCTTCATCACAACTTTGGTGCTGGGTATCTTCATTAAAGAGAAAAGCACACCTATAGTCAGAGCCAACAACAGGAATCTCACTTATATTTTACTCATTGCACTCCTCCTTTCCTTTCTTTGCAGCTTACTCTTCATTGGGAAACCTGACCAAATGAAATGCCTGTTGAGACAAACTGCTTTTGGCATCATCTTCTCTGTGGCTCTTTCTTGCATTTTGGGGAAAACAACCATTGTTGTTATTGCTTTCATGGCTACTAAGCCTGACTCCAATATGAGGAAATGGGTAGGGAACAAATTGGCCAAAAGTATTATCCTATCTAGCTCCATAACACAATTCACTATTTGTACAGTGTGGTTGGCAATTTCTCCCCCATTCCCAGATTTGGACATGCACTCCATGGCTGAAGAAATTGTGCTGGAATGTAATGAAGGTTCAGCCATCATGTTTTACCTTGTCCTTGGCTTTATGGGGTTCTTGGCTTCTACCAGCTTCATGGTAGCCTTTCTAGCCAGGAAGTTACCTGATAGTTTTAATGAAGCTAAATTTATCACCTTCAGCATGTTGGTTTTTTGTAGTGTCTGGATATCATTTGTTCCAACCTACTTGAGTACAAAGGGAAAATATATGGGGGCAGTGGAGATCTTCTCCATTTTGGCTTCATCAGCTGGATTGCTGGGCTGCATCTTTTTCCCCAAATGCTATATTATTATTTTTAGACCTGATTTGAATACAAAGGGACAGTTAATAAAGAAATGATTCAGATTTTGTTATTAGTGTTGTGTATTGAGTGTTTCCCTGATTCCAGTGTGGAGTTCATTCTTCATAGTAGGTGGAGATGAGAAGATGGGCAACTGTTATTTCCCATTTTCCCCCAAATTCCATTTTCTGTTCTCTATAAAATTTTAGGCTATACATCTAATTTTTTTACTCTGTATTTGAATTGCATTTGAATTACCTTCTAGACCAAGGGTGTCAAACTCCAGACCCACAGAATGCATGTGATTGGATCTGGCCCACAGGCATCCTGATCTAACCAATGAGAGGAGGAAAGATTGGGCCAGCATGGCTTTGGCCTAGTCTACCCAATGTGAAAAGAAAAGATCAAGTCAATGTAACTTTGGCCTAATCTACCCAGTGCATAGAGGAAAGATTGGGTCAGCATGGCATCAGTCCGGACTATACAGTGCACAGAGAAACATGTCAGCAGTTTGGAGAGTGACATCAAGCTGGAAACGCCCACCCAATTGGCCATACCCAACTGATCCACCAAGGTCAACCACAGCCCTGATGCAGCCCTTAATGAAATTGAGTTTGATAACTCTATTCTATTCCATATTTATCCATTCAGCAAACATCTTTTACCACCACTATGATGGCCAAATATGGCATATATGGATATGTATATATATGTGTGTGTGTGTGTGTGTGTGTGTGTGTGTGTGTGTGTGTATGTACAATATTTTTGCTGATAATGAAAATGAAGGGAGTCTAGTATAGATATATTTCAAGCTATTTTGTCCCTTATTGAGATATACCAGTGTGACTCCATATTTGGGTATATCATATATGGGTATACCTCCCATATTTGGGTATACCAGGGTTATTCGACAGGGGGAAAAAACATATTTAACTCTTCCAGTAGTTAAAAGCTACTGACTTATAGGCAGATTGTCCAGGTTCAAATCCTGGTAAGAGTAGGGCTCTCTCTTTCCCTCCCTCCCCCCTCTCTCTGTCTCTGTGTCTCCCTTACTTTCCCTCCTTTTCTCTCTCTTTCCTTCCCTCTCTCTCTCTATTGCATCTCTATCACTATCTGTCCCTTCATCCCTTCTTCCAAATAGCTAGCTATCCATGATCACCTGTCCAACTTCACATGTCATATGAATCCAATCACTTGAGCTGTGGGGGGGGGGAGATAAAGCTAAGTGTTAGAGAGCCACATAAAATATGGCAACTCCAACCTGTCAAAACTTTCTGACTTAACATATTTGTTTTCTTAATATGAAAGCTTACTATAAGCATAAACCTGATTTCTTAATCATGCCACCTGTACCACTAGAAATCTGTAAAAAAAAAAATCCTTTTCATTCTTTATGTTATCTATTTACTTTTCTAGGTAGTATTTGCCTTGATTGGAACATGTTTTTTTCCTGCTACACAGAAATTTGCACTAAGCTGAAGTGTATGAAATGTTATGCACCATAATTGACCACATTTAATTTTATTACTGTGTACTCTGGAGAGTTCCAAGAAGTAGAACAAAATGGTAACTCAAACAAGAATGCCTGTTCTTAATTATATGCCTTGTTCCTTATTGTATTCAAATATGAGATTGGATGAGCAAGGCTGTTTGTGTCTGTTTTTCCAATACATTTCTGCAGTCAAATCATCTAAGGGAAATAGCAAAAATGTTAAGTTGTTCTGTCTTCACAAGACACATCAATAATCATTTGGGGAAAGCACATCAGTGATTTGCTATGTTATCCTTCATGCTGTGGGAGATAATATGGCTTCCGCAGATCATGTGCCATGATGCTAAAGGCACCATTATTGACCCTAGTATTAAATACAAATCTTATCATTCAGGCGATCTCAACATTGGTGGCATTATTTCTCAACTTTATGTGATGTCTAGCCTGATCACCTTCCAAAGAATTCCATCTGAAGAACTTCTTGATGATCCCATGTATGTAGCTATTTTTGTTAACTATACTAGTTAACTATACTAGCTTGAAATCCAGTTGGATAATCAATATATTATTTGGGCATGAAAGGAAGGGCATGAAGACTGGAATATAATTTCTATCTCCTTTCAATTATATTTCTCTGCTTAGATATTCTATTCTATTTCCTATATATTTCATTATTTTTGGGTTAACAGGAAGGCATTGCTTTTGTTCCACTTGGTTTCAAGTTCATAAAGTTGGTATAATTCATCTTGGTGTTTCTTAACAAATGACTGAGGTTTTCTCTTAAGCTGTGATTCCTAACTTCCCAGTATTTTTGTCTCTAACTTCCATGGCACAACAATTCCAGCATAATACTATATGTCTGTCAAGTCAAATCATACTTTAGACGAAAAAGAAATTTCTGTGAGATAAACCTAGTTAAACTCTCAGCCCAATACACTCACAGAATTTGCTGTGGGAAAATAGAAGGAGAGACGAATAGTGTGTGCATTTGTTCACCTTTTCTTATTTGTAAAAATAAGAAAGGTAAGAAAAAAATAGTCAATAAAATCAACATTTCATTTTGGAGAATACATGTTCAACGATAAAACAATTTATGCTGTTCCTATTTATTGCTATTTACTTACTTACTTACTTATTTACTTATTTAATGGCCCAACTCCCTGCATTTGGCATTTGAAAACAATAAACATTGAAAATCATGATCTGTCAGTTGCAAAAGGCAACCTACGTATGTGCAGGTCCACCATGAATGGTAGTATGTTCCTGGTTTTAGTTTGCATTTCCAGCAATTAGGGGGACATTTGGAAACATTTTAGGTAATCTTGCTGGAGAGAGGTACCATCGATAAAACATTTTTAATTGATTTTCTTTATAGGACATTGCTGTGGTATCTATTACATTATCTTTTTGAAATCCGAATTGTTTTTTATGTTCATTGTATTCTGATTTAATTTGCAGATATGTTAGCCAATCTATATTTATCCCTATGTCTTGTAATTGTTGTTTGGATAAGAGAACATTATTTTTGTCTAATAGCTGATGGTATGTTAATATTTTAGTAGGAGAAAAAAGGATAGGATAGGCGATAACCTATCATTTGGCGATAACCATTTTGGTACTGAGGTGTAGTGATTTCTCTTTATAGAGTGCCAAGTTGTTGTTAAGGCTTTTCGTAAATAGTGGTTTTTTAAGTATTTGGGTATTTTATAATAATCCATCACTAAGAATGCATCCAAAATTCTAGATATGTCAAAAATACATAGATTCATTATTGCATGAAATTATTTTATCTAGAAAGGTGTTTGATTATAGTGGAGTAGATAGGGAAGAGAGAAGGAGATTGATAGTAAGGAAGAGGAGAGATAGAATCTTTTTTAAATGTGACCACGTAACCATGAAAGTGCACTTTGCCTTTTACTTCAAATGTAGAAAGAACATTGCCTCTTCCACTGAATTTCTGACTTGGTGGTTTTGTAATCTAACTAATCTGTGTAATTCATATTTTCTAATCAATCAGTCAAAATTTGATTGGTAGGTACCTTGGAGGTCTCTTCTAGTCCAGCCCCTTGCTCAAGCAGGACAGCTCAAAGCATTTTAGACAAGTGGCTGTTCCCAATGACATCAAACACCCATGACCATAGTTCCCTCTAAGCTGAGCAGTGAGCAATCGCTCACTTAAAAATCATCATCAACTCAGAGTTTTCCAAACCTGCCCAGAAGCCGAGAGGGAAAGAGTGAGAGGGAAGGAGAGAGAGAGGAAGAGAGAGAAACAGATAGAAAAAAGAGAGGAAGGAAAAGAGAAAGAAACAGAATGGGAGGAAGGAAGAGAGAAAGAAAATCAAAAACTAGTTTGAAACTAGCTCAACTATTTAAGTGGCATTTTGATATTGATAGAGTTGCTCTATTATGAGCTCACTGTTATAGACACACAGTACAGTATTTTTTTTAAAAATTCTCTGAGGCAAAACAGGGTGGGTTTTTTGTTTGTTTGTTTGTTTATTAGTTCTGTGCTGCCCAGTCCCGAAGGGACTGCCGCTCAGACACTATACTTTTCCGCCCACCCCCCAAAAAAATTAGAGAGAACACTGCCCATGACATCAAAAGGAAAATTTCTTAGGCGTTCAAAAAGGTTTTTTTCCTACTTTTTAGACACTGACACTTCTAATGTGGTTTAATAGACAGTATTTCAACTTTCAAAACAAGATACAGAGGTAGAAATCCTTCCGCAATAGCCAGCCAATTCCCACACAGTATATCCACTAACCACCAGCTTTTTCCTCTAGTGAAATCCCATTGAGAATAAAGAGAGAATATTTTAGGAGCTGGAAATTATTATTATTTCTATGTTTTAGATATTGCCATTTCTAATATAGGTCAATATTTTTTTCCATTTTATTTATTTGTTTATTTGTTTGTTTGTTTGTTTTGTTAAGTGAGGACATGATAATATTAAGATACATTACTTAAAGTCAAAAATTTGAAAAAGAGTATTAGAAATAGTAATATTCAAATACATGTAACTAGTAAAAATGAAGAACATTAAGGACAATATGAAATCTTTCAAAATGAGAAATACAGTGGTACCTCATCTTATGAACGCCTCTTCTAACGAACTTTTCAAGATACGAACCCGGTGTTTAAGATTTTTTTTGCCTCTTCTTCCGAACTATTTTCACCTTACGAACCCAAGCTGCTGCTGGGATGAAGGGGTTTCTTTTTTTCCCCTTTTTTGAAGAAAGAAAAGGGAGGGGCGGCTTGGAGGGGGAAAGACTTTGCATTAACAAAAGTAGGAGAACAGCGTGCTTGCAGGCACTGAAAGGGTGTCTTTTGAAGAAAGAAAAGGGAGGGGCGCCCCCTTGCCTTTCTTCCTTCCCACTCACCCTTTAGCCTAGCCTTGCTTTTTCCACCCGCCCCCCTTAGCTGATCCTCCCTGCCCTCTGTTCGCCTCCCTTCTAAAGTTTGGGATTTTCCTGAAGGATTTGCACACATTATTTGCTTTTATATTGATTCCTATGGGAAACATTGTTTTGTCTTACCAACTTTTCACCTTACGATCCTCCTCCTGGAACCAATTAAGTTCGTATCATGAGGTACCACTGTATAGAAATTATACAACACTACTATAAAGAAGTGATCTTCCAAATATCTAATTCTGTACTGAATTTGTGAAACAGTGAGGAAAGATTCAACCTTGAACTAAGGAGAAATTTCCTGACAGTGAGAACAATTAATCAGTGGAATGGCTTGACTTCAGAAATTGTGTATGGAGGCTTTTAAGAAGAGACTGGATAGACACTTGTCTGTAGTAGTACATGGTCTCCTGCTTGAGCAGGGAACTGGACTAGAAGACCTCCAAGGTTCCTTCCAACTCTGTAATTCTCTTATTTTGTTAAGAATTTTTTGTTAACTATTTTTCCTTTGGGTAGGAGGTTATACTTTATTTCTGAACCTTCTCTGTTAGAAAACTGAACTTTTCTGACAGAAGCATTCCTTTGAAGTATGTTTGTACAGACGTATCAGCACATCTTATCCTTGATCTTTGCTGTAATGGAGATCAACAAAAATCTTCAGATTTTGCCAAACATCACTCTGGGCTTTGGGATATATAACAGCTATTTCATGGCAACGTGGACTTACCTTGCTTCTATGGAGCTTCTTTCTTCACATGGCAAATTTGTTCCAAACTACAAATGTAGCATCCGTCAAATCTCAATTTGTGTTATTGCTGGACCCAACTCACATATCTCTCAGGTCATGGCAGACATCCTGAGCATTTATAAGATTCCACAGGTAGGACGAGCTCAAAAAAACAACAACGTATATTTATACTTGATTTTCTGTATAATGACATTTGGGGCTGGGTAGGTTACAAGTAGTGGCAACTGGAAAATAAATAAAATCTGTCTGGGGAGCATTTCTATATGTTCAGCATATTTTATTGAAAATGTTGCAAGAGTTTCAGAAAAAAAATCTTATCTCTAATTTTTGAAAAAGAAAATGAGAATAAACCTATTGGAATTGGATGGCATATAAGTGTCACAAACAAACAAGCAAGCAAACAAACAAATAAATAATTGAATGAATGAGTGAATGAACAAACAAACAAACAAACTTCTTAATGTTTAGGTATTTTTCCTTCAATTTAAAATATTTTGCTTATTTCCATGAATTTTGCATAGCAGTTAATAACAAAAAATAAAACATTACACAGCTAAAGTATCAAAGTAGTGCAGTCCTAATAAAGAAAAGAAGCAAAACAGGTTAAATACTCTGATGGGCTCTAACACGAGTCCAAAACTTTGAAGACTAAACCTCTAGTGCCAGTGACCAACCCAGATTAGATCAACAGATGGTGTTTATCAGATAACTATAGTCACAATATGATTTGATATTGAAACATCTGCCACTTCATTTCTATTTCCAAGAATATAGCTGCATTGATATTCTTAAAGGAAGGGAGGGAGGAACCCCAAAATAAATGTTTTTATTTTTAATTTTTTTTTAAATTAAGATATATACATTAAAAACAATACAAAAATATATACATTATATACAATACATAGAAAGAAAAAACAGAAATGAAAAATAATACAAACAGAAAAAGAACAATGTACTAATATTAAAGAATAGACTCACATTTGTACAATATACCCCTTAGGGTTCTTTTATGGCAATTCATAGCAACGGGTAATTACTATAGTGATATACCTTATACTTTTCCCTATTTATAATTTTTTTCCACCTTAGTAATGTCTTTCCCTTAAATAAGTCAACTAATATTGGACAACTAGTATAAGTCAACTAGTATTGGACAAAATAAATAAATAAAATAAAATAAAATAAAAAAATATGAATATTGTCTCCAATTGTGCACCGAATCACCAAATCTATTAATCAATCAACTATTAAAATCCATATAAATATATTTTCAATTTTGTTTTTCAATTTTCAAATTCAGCAAAAAAAACATGTGACACTTATACATACATACAAACATACATACATACATACATACATACATACATATATATATGTAGATTGTTTTGAGTTCAGGTTTTGCCCCATGTAATATTTTGAGTGTCTATGCGACGTTTCGGTGAAATCACATTCACCATCATCAGGCTGAAGTTGTAAGCTTAATCAATCAACTATTAAAATCCATATATATATATATTCAATTTTGTTTTTCAATTTTCAAATTCAGCAAAAAAAAACATGTGACACTTATACATACATACATACATACATACATACATACATACATACATACATACATACATATGTAGATTGTTTTGAGTTCAGGTTTTCCCCCGTGTAATATTTTGAGTGAATCTCTGGTAGGCGGGAGGTGTCATCTCGTTTGTTCATGCTGAGGGGGTGTTTTTGTCCCTTGTCCAGCACATTAAAAAAACAGGGCATGAAATTGACTTTGAAAAAACTAAATTACTTTCCAAAACAGAAAATGTATACAAAAGAATAATTATGGAAGCCATAGAGATAGAAAAACACCCCCTCAGCATGAACAAACCTTAAACAAAAAAACGTATCATAATCATCACCATGTCAATCCTTCAACTAAATGTGATTCCACCAACCAATCAAATCATTAAAACATAGCCACCCAATCTATTTGCTACATTCAAACCAAATCTCCACCCCCACCACTATTTATAAGGAATAAATGGCAGTTGCAAACAAACTATATTTACAGCAGCACGAAGCTTACAACTTCAGTCTGATGATGGTGAATGTGATTTCACCGAAACGTCGCATAGACACTCAAAATATTACATGGGGCAAAACCCAAACTCAGAACAATCTACATATATATATATATGGGTTGGGCCTAGAGGCAAAAAGGAGCTGTGACGTTCCTTCAATATACCAGGGTGATCCGACATAAAAAAACATATAGCCCCTCCCTGGTACAGAGCTGGAAGGGATCAGGTCTGATGACTCAACTGCTAATTCTCTGCCTTACAAGGCAGAGGCTACCAGATTGAATCCCAGTAAGGAAGGGTGTGGCTAGCTGATGAGGCTAGAACAAGGCCAAAATGGGACCATCCTAGTCTCCCTTAATTTTAAAAATTCCAGCTAAAAACATTTGACACACACACATATATATATATGTATGTATCAAATGTTTTAGCTGGAAGTTTAAAATTAAGGAAGACTAGGATGGTCCCATTTCGGCCTTGTTTTAGCCTCATCAGCTAGCCACACCCTTCCTTACTGGGATTCGATCTGGCAGCCTCTGCCTTGTAAGGCATATTTGTTTTCGTATACATATATATCTTTTTTCCCTTTCTTTTCTTCATTTGTATGCTAGCCATCTACCCAGCTTATTAGCATGTTCAATTTTTTTTTTTTGCTATTTTAATTTTCAAAGCTATTTCTTCTTATGCTATCAAATTGATTTTATGTTTAAATATTTTTTTCTTCTCTAATTTCATTTTTGTTGGGTTCTTTATGCATCTTACATTCCAATTCTCCTATTTTTCTTTGTATCTCCTTTATTTGATTAAATCTGCTTCTATTCCTCCTATCATATTCACAATTGTGGATCACAAGCTTCCTAACAGACAGGAAACAGCAGGTGAAGGTAGGAAAAATCACATCAGATGCGTGTACAATTAGCACAGCCCCCCCCCCCAAGGCTATGTACTCTCACCACTTCTCTTCTCTCTATACACCAATGACTGCATTTCAAACGATCCATCTGTTAAACTACTGAAGTTTGCAGATGATACAACAGTGATCGGATTCATTCTAGACAATGATGAATCTGCACACAGACAGGAGGTTGAATAACTAACCTTGTGGTGTGACCAGAACAATCTAGAACTGAACACACTTAAAACCATAGAAATGGTGGTAGCATCCTCCAACGCTATGCTCTATGGCTCCACAATTGAAAATTTATCATACATAGTTGGCAATCATCACTCATAATAATGATCCTTTTTTTTTATCAAATTTGTGTTCTTGAACTTGTACTTTCAGAAAAATGTTATCTTATAAATATAATGACTTTCTTCGCAATATTATAAATCAGTGGCTATGCGCCATGGTGGTGCAATGGTTAGAATACAGTATTGCAGGTTACATCTGCTGACTGCAACTTGGCAATTCAAATCTGACCAGGCTCAGATCTGACTCAGCCTTCAATCCTTCTGAGGTCACAGATAGTTGGGGGTAATATGCTGACTCTGTAAACTGCTTAGAGATGTCTGTATAAAGCAGTATATAAGTTTAAGTGCTATTGCTATGCAGTTCTATTAACTTCACAGAAATTAAAGACTAGTGTTCAATATTAAAACCCCATAGAAATCAATACAAGTTAGTCAGGCTTATTATTGAAAAAAATTATACAAAATATTAAAATGTTATGTGCAAATGACATTAGTAGCGGTGGGCTTTACATATTCCTGCCACCAGTTTGCCTCTTGCCATGCATGTGCCCAGCCTTCTGCATGCACACACATCTTCCCTGCATGTGACCAGCCACCAAAAAGTGACAGCATTATATCCAGAGTTACTGCTATAGGTTCGACCAAACTGGTCCAAACTGGCTCAATGCCACCTCTCTTAGGAGTCAAAATGATGAACCACAAACTACACAATTATGATGTAAAATATATCCTTAGTCCATAGAAAGAAAAATAGTGTGGAACACATTTCACAAAGGCTTTCCTACTTTTACTGTAAACCACCAAGGGTCATAAAGCATTATAAAGTAGTATATAAATCAATGTTCTGTTTTTATAAAGGAGAAGAGAGAAGCATTATTTGTAAATCTGAAAGATTCATATTAGAGAGAGGGAGATAATTCTTTATTGGCCAAATGTGATTGGACACACAAGGAATTTGTCTTGGTGCATATGCACTCAGTGCACATAAAAGAAAAATATACATTTGTCAACTCTTCAATGTAGTCCAAAGGAGAAGCGGAACAATGAATATTTCTCTTTCCTTATTGTAAGATTACATTAACAGAATCTTACAAGACTAGAAGTATTTAGAAGAATCCCTGCTAAAAATCTTCACATCTCTCTTCTTCCATAGATCACCCAAGATTGTTCTCATACCATTATAGATATGTATGAATTCATTCCCTTTTCTATTTTCCTTTTCCCTTAGCTTACATATGGCTCTGCTCCAGTGATTGATAATGTGATTCATAAACATTTTTATCATCAGATGTTTCCAAATGAACAACTTCAAATTATGGGGATCCTCCAGCTGCTGCTGTATTTTAAGTGGTCTTGGATTGGGCTGATTTGTCAAGCAAATGAGATTGGTGAAAGATTTCTGCGGGAAGTGCTTATCAAGTTTTCCGAAAAAGGAATCTGCTTTGATTACATTGAAGAGCTTATGCTGGAGGCTTTTTCAACTGATCTGGGAGAAAAAATGGATAACTTTGTTCAAATATACAGTGTCATTATGACAAGTATTTCTAGTGTTCTGATTATATACTGTGAAAACCAAGTCATGGCTCTTTTCAGAATTATCTCCTCTGTTTCAGAATATTGGGAAACAACAGTAGAGAGAAAAGATAAAGTTTGGATTTTTTCAGCCCAGATGGAATACACTTCAGTTCCATTTCAAAGAGATCGCAGTATGGACTTCATCCATGGGGCTCTTTCTTTTGCAGTTTCATCAAAAGAAGCATTAGGGTTTCATAGATTTCTTCAACTGAGAAACAGTGTTGCTGAAGATGAAGACATTTTTTCAAGGGTCTTTTGGGAACAAGCCTTTGAATGTTCCTTTTCAAATTCCATTTTAAATACAAAGTCAGAGAAAAGATGCACAGGGTACGAGAAGCTGGAAACTCTTCCAGACTCTGTTTTTGAATTGAGCATGACTGGTCAAAGCTACAGTATCTACAATGCAGTCTATGCTGTGGCACATGCTCTCCACACCATGCTTACATCTCACTCCAAACACAGAGCAATGACCAGTAGTGGGAAACTGGAGCTGCTCAATCCTGAAGTATGGCAGGTAATCTCCTATATTTATCAAGAGAGCAAATGATTTTGCTTGCATATCTACAATTTTTCACAAAGTATCCTGAAACCTATTGAAATCTTTGATATTCATGGATCAGAATAACAATAGCAACAGCCCTTAGACTTTTGTCCAATTTAACAGTGCTTTTACATCCCTCTCTCATCAGTTTACAGAGTCAGCATATTATCCCCAACAATTTTGGGTGCTCATTCAATCACATCAGAAAGATGAAAGGCTGAGACAACCTTGAGCCTGGTGAGATTCAAACTACAGTAATACCTCATGATACGAACTTAATCGGTGCAAGTAGGAGGTTCGTAAGACTAAAGGTTCGTAAGACGAAACATTGTTTCCCATAGGAAACAATGTAAAGTCAATTAATCCGTGCAACCAAAAAACCCCCGCAAAAAAAGGGCTTTCGGCGACTGCTGGGAAGCCGTGCGGCTGTTTTAAAAGGTGACAGCCAGCCTGGGGGGCTTCCCAGCACCCCCCGAACCCGGGGGGTTCTGGGAAGCCCCCCAGGCCGGCTGCAACCTTTTAAAATGGCCGCGCCACTTCCCAGCTGTCTCCTGAAGCCGAACGCTAAAGCCGAACTTCTGCGTTATAATTAGGTATTCTGGCAGTAGCCCTCCTCTGCCTTAGACTGTGTACTGTTCACCTCACACCCATCCCAAAGAGATCTGGTGCCTAAGAGCACCATCATGCCTACTGTTCCTGTCCTAATGTTGCCTTTTATTTTTATTAATTTCATGTATACAAATTATGTATCTACTTATATGTATTATCTAATGTGAGATTGACAAAATAAATAAATTTAAAAAATTAATTAAGAATGGTGTATATTAACAATATAGAAAGTACACATAAAATATGAATTTTAAAAAAATAACGCAAAGATTTTGAAAATTGTAACATAAAGAAACAATCTGGGGAAATCAACCATTTGGTTGGATGGGCAGATGCAAAGAGCCACGGTGGCACAGTGGTTAGAGTGAAGTACTGCAGGCTACTTCTGCTGCCTGTTGGCTGCCTACTACTTGGTACAGTGGTACCTCAAGATATGAACCCCTCGTCTTACAAACAACTCATGATACGAACCCGGGGTTCAGAAAAATTTTGCCTCTTCTTACGAACTTTTTTTGAGTTACGAACCGGCGTTCGGAGACTGCTGGGAAGCCGCGCGGCTGTTTTAAAAGGTGACAGCCGGGCGGCGGGGCTTCCCAGAAGCCTCCCGAACGCCATTTCGTAACTCGAACAAAGTTCATAAGAAGAGGCAAAAATTTTCTGAACCCCGGGTTCGGTTCGGGAGGTTGCTGGGAAGCCCCCCAGCCTGGCTGTCACCTTTTAAAACAGCCACGCCGTTTCCCAGCTGTCTCCTGAAGCCGAACGCCAAAGCCGAACTTCCGCGTTCGGCTTCGGGAGACAGCTGGGAAGTGGCGCGGCTGTTTTAAAAGGTGACAGCCAGGCTGGGGGGCTTCCCAGCAACCTCCCGAACCGAACCCGGGGTTCAGAAAATGTTTGCCTCTTCTTACGAACTTTGTTCGAGTTACGAACCGGCGTTCGGGAGGCTTCTGGGAAGCCCCGCCGCCTGGCTGTCACCTTTTAAAACAGCCGCGCAGCTTCCCAGCGGTCTCCGAACGCCGGTTCGTAACTCAAAAAAAGTTCGTAAGAAGAGGCAAAATTTTTCTGAACCCTGGGTTCGTATCACGAGTTGTTCGTAAGACGAGGGGTTCGTATCTTGAGGTACCACTGTACCAAGTAGTAGGCAGCCAGCAGGCAGCAGAAGTAGCCTGCAGTACTGCACTCTAACCACTGTGCCACCGTGGTTCTTTGCATCTGCCCATCCAACCAAATGGTTGATTTCCCCAGATTGTTTCTTTATGTTACAATTTTCAAAATCTTTGCGTTATTTTTTTAAAATTCATATTTTATGTGTACTTTCTATATTGTTAATATACACCATTCTTAATTAATTTTTTAAATTTATTTATTTTGTCAATCTCACATTAGATAATACATATAAGTAGATACATAATTTGTATACATGAAATTAATAAAAATAAAAGGCAACATTAGGACAGGAACAGTAGGCATGATGGTGCTCTTAGGCACCAGATCTCTTTGGGATGGGTGTGAGGTGAACAGTACACAGTCTAAGGCAGAGGAGGGCTACTGCCAGAGTACCTAATTGCACACAGCTCTGTGGCTCTGGACCATGAGTGTGGGATCGAGCGTAATCACGCTTCCTGCAACTGTGCAGGTAGCAAAATCACACAGAGGGACTTGCATGCATGTGTGTTTTAGTGAGGTGTTCGCCTGCTCGTCGTCAGGGCGAAAAGGAGGCCCCAAGCCTGCGCAGCCTTTTTTATAGGGCTGGCAGGCTCCGCCCCCCAACGATGTCATCGGCTTTGGCTGATGACCCAAAATGGCTGGGATCTCGTGAAATCTCACGAGATCCCGGCCTACCAACATGGCGGCTACGGCGGGAGCTGTGTCTCCCTGGCCCTGCTGAAAATCCGGGCCGAGGATTAATCACCGGCCACACATTACTGGAGAACAAGCTACACAAGATTAGGTTTACAATGCTTTTTTGGCAATGTTGTTACAGTGGGCTTTGGCATTTAGATCATATGAGTACTCCAAGATAATTGACAGACTGAGGGTCGTTTACAAGGTCATGTGCACTCAGCTTGTATTTTGTGTTCTGATTCTTGTTGCCAATATGTAAAACAGAGCATTTGTTTTTTGAAATTTGGATTTGCCAATTATTTGACAATTTTAACAGAAAATATCTTTTTGAAGGGTAGCATTATTGTCGGTGGTGCTAAATAGTTTTACATCATCAGCAAAGAGGTATGTAGATTTATGTAGAGTTGGATGTATGTAAAGATTATGTAAATTATTATGTAAAGATTAATGCATAACTATGGAATGGAGGTATAGAAAAAAATGAGTGTCCTCAGGCACTAAAAATGAAAATGACATCAGAAGGAGGAGACAAAGGTGAGGAAAGATCTAGAAGAATTTGATGTGCATACCAAATAATACCAAGGAGGGTGAGAACTTGCTTTTGGTGGTGTGGCATGTACTTTTATGTGATAGACATGTTAAGCTGTCTTCAAATTTCTCTGTCCCTTTTCATGACTGTTTTGGATGAACAAATCATATTATAAGTAAGAAGCAGAACAATTTCTTGTAAAATCATGTTGCTGCATATGTTTTATTCATTCTTCTATAGCTTTATTAATTACTCTCATGTTCTTCCCTTGAGCTTCATCACTACCTGAGAAGAGTCTCATTTAACAACATCGCTGGAGAAAACATTTTCTTTGACCAGAATGGGAAGGTTGCATCTGGCTTTGATATTATCAACTGGGTCACTTTTCCAAATCAATCCTTTCTAAGGCTCAAAGTTGGAAAAGTAAATCCATCAGCTCAACTAGAAAGCCATCTCTCTCTATCGGTAGATAACATTGTTTGGCCCAATCTTTTTAACCAGGTATCTATTCTTTATTTTTCAAGAGGTGGTTCAGTGCTCATGGATCTTTGAACAGTTGTGCAAATTAATGAATCAAGCACAATCAAAACAATATTCTTGATTTACACAACCTTGAATAAGATTTTGCAGAAGAAAAACTATATTTGTGTCTCAAAGATTAGGCCTAATCTATCAGATGAATGAGAGATATTTCATTTACACGATTCACTGTGTTGGAAAGATATTTTAAGAGATAATCCTTACATGCTAGCATTGAATGTTTCATAACTCTGATCCAAAAAAGAAAGAAAATATTAATCAAAGATGACATTTTCAAGATTACAATTCTAAATTTAAATTACAATTTAAATTCTAAATATATTCCACTTTCATTTATTAAACAGACAAAGCCCCTTTCTTTGTGCAATGGTCATTGCTCCTTGGGGTACAGCAAGATTAAAATAGAAGGGAAACCATTTTGCTGTTACAAATGTTTACGTTGCCCCAAAGGAAAAATTGCCAACCAGACTGGTAAGAGGTGCCATGCAAAAACTGTTGGAATGGAATGTGGCAATGCCCTTAAGGAAAAAGGGAATGAGATGCTACCCACAGTAATTTAAGGATCATAAAAAGAAATTTAAAAAGAACTGCCTTAATGGATTAATCAGTTAAAAATGGCAGAAAAGGGTTTTGTAGTTTTGGATTTTCAATACTCTTTAATGTAGCTTTGTAACAATGTAGAATTATCTCCCTTAGTTGCTTTTTTCTGTCTGGTTTAGAGAAGGTTGATAACACATGACATCTGTTTTTCTGTCTATATATCTATCAATTATCTGTCTGTCTGTCTGTCTGTCTGTCTGTCTGTCTGTCTGTCTGTCTGTCTGTCTGTCTGTCTGTCTGTCTGCCTGCCTGCCTGCCTGCCTGCCAGCCTGCCTCTCTCTCTCTCTCTCTCTCTCTCTCTCTCTCTCTCTCTCTCTCTCTATCTATCTATCTATCTATCTATCCACCCATCCATCATCTCGCTCTCCCTCCCTCCCCTCCTCTCTTTGCTATGTATAACATGGAGAATTCCATGCTTTTAATTTTCAAATTATTGAGTTTTGTAAAGATATTGATGGGAATGAGCAAGGTTTTAACAATAGAGGAGGAAACTTCAGTAAAATGCATCTCATTTTAAAATATATATACTAAGTAGGTTTAAATGAGACAACCCTGAAAGAGAATCATTAAAAATAAATTGCCACTCTAAAAGAAATTTGGTTCCCAGGGAGGGTGGTTGTTACACATGACCCAACAAATATATCTTTGCCTCCACTTCACATGAAACTCAGATTGATGAAAATGAAAATGTTATGAAAATAATAAACAAGGAAGGCAAAGTTTTTCATTATTTGATACAGAGGTTTCCAAGAATAATTGATGCCAAGATTAAGAGAGGCATTTTTGTTGGCCTACATAGTGAATATGTCATCAATCACAAATGGTTTGAAGATATGTTAATTGGGCCATAGATTCCCAGGAAAGCCTTCTAGAAACTCATTGACAGGGGTGGGTTCCTTCTGGTTTCGACATGTTCACTGATGATGTCACAATACCATCACGAAACCAGATTGGGTTGTTGATGTAGCTTTTGCTTGGAAAGCACTATTCCTTTTAGATAAATTTGACCTAATTCACTAGCTATTATCCTGATTTTATCCTGTTATAAATTGGATAATTTTTTTAGCTTATTTCCTATTTTTAAACTATTTTGACCTAGCGTTAGGACTAGCGATGAGACCTAAGCATCTACACGGATCGCCATCTTGGAAAAGCCTTTTTTCTTGAAAAGTTGGAAAACATTTCCTTAGATCTCCACCAAACTCATTGTTGGGAGTATCAACTTGGCCAAACTTTGGAAGAGCTTTGCCCAAGACTTCTCATATATTTTGAGCTAACCTGACTCTCCCAACAATGAGTTTGGCATCAATCTAGGAAATGTCTTCCAGCTGTGTGTGCATTTGTGTTTTTAAAAAGGTTCTTTGATATTATTATAAGCATTACTTGTAATATTATAATGTATTTACCCATAAGCGGTAGGTAAAATCCAATTTCAAATTTGTAAATAAAATGAAATGATATCTGAATGAGTAAATTCCTTTCAAAGGATCTCTTCTCACACAAATAGAATTTAAGTTTTTCTTGCTTTTAACTTTCTAGATAAGCTGAATTTGGGATAAATATTTGGAAATTCCAGGCAATGACTATTATATTTCTGAAAGTTTGAGGATGGCTGATTTAAGTTTGAATGTTTGACAACTCTGTTTCTCTTCCAGATTTAGATGACTGCATCCTATGTACTGAAGAAAACTATCCTAATGAGAATCAGGATCTATGCATTCAAAAACGCATAAGCTTTTTGTCTTTTAAAGAACCCTTGGGAATCACCTTAACCAGTATGGCTTTCTTTTTTGCTTCCATCTCAGCAGTGGTGCTGGGGGTCTTCATTAAAACCCAGGACACTCCCATTGTCAAAGCCAACAACCGGACCCTCACCTATTCCCTTCTTGTTGCTCTCTTCCTGTCCTTCCTTTGCACGTTACTTTTTGTTGGACAGCCTAACCGAATAAAATGTCTCATAAGACAAACTGCTTTTGGCGCCATATTCTCTTTAGCCCTTTCTTGCATATTGGGCAAAACAACAATAGTGGTCCTTGCTTTCATGGCCACAAAACCAGGCTCCAAAATGAGGAAATGGGTGGGGAAAAAGTTGGCCAACATTATTGTATTGTCTTGCTCCCTGGTGCAAATCACCATTTGTAGTGTGTGGCTGACAATTTCTCCCCCGTTCCCAGATTCAGACATGAACTCCACACCTGAAGACATTGTCTTAGAGTGTAATGAGGGCTCAGACATCATGTTTTATGTTGTCCTTGGTTATATGAATTTCTTGGCTTCCATCAGTTTCACGGTGGCCTTTCTAGCCAGGAAGTTACCTGATAGCTTTAATGAAGCCAAATTTATCACCTTCAGCATGTTGGTCTTTTGCAGTGTCTGGGTATTGTTCATTCCCACCTATCTGAGCACCAAGGGGAAATATATGGTGGCTGTCGAGATATTTTCCATTTTGGCATCTGCAGCTGGATTACTGGGCTGCATCTTTTCCCCCAAATGCTATGTTATTGTTATGAGGCCTGATTTGAACAGAAAGGAACAGCTAATAAAGAAGCACATGTGAAATCTTTTTGTATATATTTATTTAGTAGGCTTTTTAGCCCAGTTACAACTGGTGCTTCTTTCAAATTGCTATTTTTTTTTCAGAAATAGTCCTTTCCCCAAAATAATAAGTTGGCCAACATTATTGTATTGTCTTGATCCCTGGTGCAAATCACCATTTGTAGTGTGTGACTGACAATTTCTTCCCCGTTCCCAGATTCAGACATGAACTCCATACCGGAAGACATTGTTTTAGAATGTCCCCACAATACATGCTATATATAGAAAGGAAGCAGTATGCTCCCTCCCATATTTGGGTATACCAGGGTGATTTGACAGAAGGAAAAAATGTGTGTGTGTGTTCTTCTGTCAAATCATCCTGGTATACCCAAATATGAGAGGAAGCATACTGCTTCCTTTTTGCCTCTTGGTCTCTCCAGGAGCCATCCAGGAACTTGCTATTAGCCAACAAACTATTTTCTATATATGCAACAATTTTTTGCTGATAATGAAAATGAAAGGCCCTAGAGGGGCTGGGAGACAAAAAGGAAGCAGTATGCTTTCTCCCATGTTTATCTCTCTCTCTCTCTTTATATATATACAGTAATACCTCATCTTACGAACTTAATTGGTGCCGGGAGGAGGTTCGTAAGGTGAAAAGTTTGTAAGACGAACCATTGTTCCCCATAGGAATCAATGGGAAAGTGATTAATGCGTGCAAGCCAGTCGCCACCACCAAAGGAGGCTTGAGCCTCCCGATCCTCCCCGCCCCTTTGCCATGCATATCATCCTGGGTGAAGCGCTGGCTCAAGCGGGCGGTGGCAGACCAGCTTTGTGTTTTTGGCTGGGGGGGGAGAAGTAGGACCTTCCTAACTCCCTCCCCCCCCAGCCAAAAACCCAAAGCCTGTCTGCTGCCACCCGCTTGAGTCAGGACAGAAGGGGCGAAGTGACATGAGGGATGGGAAGCTGAAGCCGCCGGCGGTTTGAGCTTCCCATTCCTCCAAGCCGCTTCGTCCTCCTGGCTCAAGCGGGTGGTGGCAGACCGGCTTTGTGTTTTTGGCTGGGGGGGGGAGAAGGAGGACCTTCCTAACTCCCTCCCCCCCAGCCAAAAACCCAAAGCCGGTCTGCCACCGCCCGCTTGAGACAGGATGACAGGCAGGGCAAAGCACTGTGGAGCAAAGCAAAGGGAGGCTCAAACCACCGGTGGCTTCAGCTTCCCATCCCTCCATGCTGCTTTTTAAAGCCGCCGGCAGTTTGAGCCTCCCTTTGCTCCATGCTGTCACCTTTTAAAACAGCTGGGGGGCTTCTCGGCGGCCTCCCGAATGCCGAACCCAGAAGTTAGGGTTTGGCATTCGGGTTCAGGAGGACGCTGAGAAAGCCCCGGCTGTTTTAAAAGGTGACAGCCGGGCAGCGGAGCTTCCCAGCGGCCTCCCGAACCCGAACTTTTGCCGAACGTCTGGGTTTGGCATTCAGGAGGCTGCCGAGAAGCCCCCCCGCATGGCTGTTACCTTTTAAAACAGCCAGGGGGCTTCTCAGCGGCCTCCCGAATGCTGAACCCGGAAGTTTGGGTTTGGTGTTTGGGTTCAGGAGGACGCTGAGAAGCCCCCCGGCTGTTTCAAAAAGTGACAGCCGGGTGGCGGGGCTTCTCGTCGTCGTCGTCGTCAGGTTTGTAAGAAGGAAAAACTTCGTAAGAAGTGGCAAAAAATTTCTGAACCCCGGATTCGTATCTCGGGTTGTTCGTAAGACGAGGGGTTCGTATCATGAGGTACCACTGTATATATAAAGCACTCCCCACCCACCCACCAGTATTTATAGAGGGAAGGGAGTTCAGGTCTCGGTGTGTTTGCCCTAGCACAAGGACAAAAGCACCAGCCTGAAGATAACGATATATACTCAGAACAATCTACATATATATATATACTGCTTTACAAAGTGATGCATGATTCCACCCTAAATAGTCTGAGCACATGGCCCAATAGCCATGCTACTCATGAGTAAACCCCCTCCTGACAAACCATTCATGCCTCCTAGAGGCCCTGTACACTCTAGCATCCAGAAGAGGCTCCTCCTCTTCTCCTGAGTCACTCTTCTCAGGAAGTGCAGAAGGCTCTGGTTGCTCTTCAGCCTCTGACATCACGTCTTCTTCGCTATCAGTCTTGGGTGCCAGGAGCACAGGATGCCTGTACCACACCTCCCCATTCTCTGCATCCTCAGGGTCCATTACTAATTGCACAATAAGCTAATTGGCCACAACAGATACTTTCTTACTACTCTACTATATTTTTCTTTTCTTCAATTCAATCGTTCAAAACTTGTTTCTATTCTGCTAAAAATATCTTTAAGAAAAAATGATTTCAAAATATATAATTATTTAAAGCATTTTTGCCTAAAGTAACAAACAAAATCTAAAACCATGAACATTTTTTTAAAAAAATAATGAAACCTTTTCATTATTTTTCCATTTTGGAAGCCTACTCTAAATGCAAAACTGGCTTTCATGTCATGCCAACTATACCAGTGCAAAGCAGAAAAAACTGTTATTTTTCTCATTTTATGTTATTTATTTATTTTCCTTGGTCTTCTTTGCCTTTGAGAACAGCCTGGGGTGTTTTTCTTTTCTTTTCTTTTTTTGGTTTGGTGGTGTTTTTTTGCTGTCAATATGTTTTGACTGCTATACAAAAAGTCACAAAGCATTTAATACCAGGGTGAAATCAATTATCTTTTTGCCGCAATTTTGGCTGCAAGAAATGATTGATCAAAGGATAGTGTGCCCTGCAATTGACCAAGTTTAATTAAACTCTTCTGGACTCTAGGGATTTCCAAAGAACAGAGCAAAACAGGAATCCAATCAAGACTCATTATGTTGGAGTTTGCTTTTCTTGTATAGCTTCTACATTCAGCACATCCAAGAGAAAGAGCCAAAATGTTAGGTTGTTCTATATCCAGAAGCCATATTGATGATCATTTGGGCAAAGCACATCTATGATTTGCTATGCTACTCTTCAGGTTGTGGGTGATAAAACTGCTTTCTCAGGTCATATGCCACAGTGCTAAATGCACAATTGACAATCCTAGTATTAAATACAAGTCTTACCATTCTGGTGATCTCCTCATTGGTGGCATTATTTCTCTCATCTACATGATGTCTAATCTAGTCACCTTTAAAAGACTTCCAGCTGAAGAACTTCTTGATGATGCCATGTATGTACTTGTCATTCTCAGCTTCCCTAATCTGGCTCGCTGGAGACAATATATTTTGGGGAAAGGAAAAATGGTTGAAATATACATTTTTATGTCCTTTTGGTTATCCTTTCTGTTCTCAGAGATTCTATTCTATTTCTTACATCATAATTATTGAGTTAACACCAAGACAATGATTTTGTTCCACTTTATTTCATCTTCATAAAACTTTGTTAGGATTTGCTTAACAGATATCTGAGTGATTCCCAAGCCTCTGCTTTACAAATTCCCAAATGCTTCCATGGCACGTACTTCCAATATAATACATTATAACTGATCAGATTGCATCCTGTGCAGAAAATAAATTTCTGTGACATAGTCCTAAAGTTAGATATAGATACAGATTAAAGGAGTTGGAAGGGCCTTCTAGGTCTTCTAGATACATGCCAAAGTAGACCCTACACCATTTATTCCAAAGGGCAGTCCAGTCTCTTCCTGAAAGCTTCCAGTGATGAAGCTCCCACAACATCTGAAGACAACTTCTGTTCCTTTGGTTGATTGCTGTCAGAAAATTTCTCCTTATTTCCCGATTGAATCTCTCCTTGTTCGGTTTCCATCCATTATTCCTTGTTTGACCATCAGGTATTTTGGAAAATAGTTTGACCTCCTCCTCTCTATGGAAGCCCCTCAAATATTGGAACACTGCTATCATGTTTCCCCTTCTCTTCATTAGGCTAGCCATGCCCAGATCCTGCAACAGTTCAACATATGTTTTAGCCTCCAGTCCCTTAATCATTTTGGTTGCTCTTCTCTGTGCTCTTTTTAAAATCTCAACATCTTTTTTATAGTTAATCAATTTATTTTAGAGACTTAATACACATTCAATGCAGAAGAATTTCTGCTGTTTACATTATGTGGCTATGGTTAAAAGTTTTGTTTATATAACACTTTTTAAAATTAATTCCCTGGAATTCATCAGTGAAAAATATGAATAGATTTAACAGTTGCCTATCCAATAGTTGTTCATGACTTTTACTTCAAATTTAGAAATGACTTTGTGTCTTCCACTGAATTTTTCCTTGACAGTGTTGAAATCTAACTCATCTGTATAGTTAAACTCTTGACATCAAAGATACAATTTCTTAGGAGCTGACAATGTTTTCTTTATAGGTTTTAGAATATAAGCACCCATTCTTTCAAAATGATATAGAAGTATTCCAATGCTATAAAACTTTGTAAAAGAGAATCTGATGTACCAAAGATTTGGATACCAAAGAGGCTATTTGCCAAATAGATGATTCTATATTGAATTTATGGCATAGAAAGGACAGATTTTTTCCTACAGCATGTCTGGCCTTGGGAGGTTCAGAGTTTATTTTTGCTTATTGCTGTTAATGAAGATTAATAAATTGAAAAGTAACAAATTGTCTCTTTGTAAATGCAAGCATAGTAACAAAGGCATTACTCTCCCTTGAAGTTTATTACAACAGAACTACTTGCATATCTTGTCCTTGGTCTTTGCTGTCAAGGAGATCAATGAAAATCCTCAGATCTTGCCAAACATCACACTGGGCTTTGGGATATCTAATAGTTATTTCATGGCAACCTGGACCAACCTTGCTTCTATGGAGCTTCTCTCTTCACATGACAGACTTGTTCCTAACTATAAATGTACCATCCATCAAAACTCAATTTGTGTTATTGCTGGACCCAATTCTCATAATTCTCAGATTATGGCTGACATGCTGAGCATTTACAAGATTCCACAGGTAAAACCTGCTTAAGATAAAAGCAAAAATCCTAATATCAGATCCTCTTTACAAGAAACTTTCTGGATTGGTTATAAACTAATATTAATTAAAACGTTAATAACATTTGGCTTGACAACACTTCAATATTTTGCAGTCCTGGTTTACTGAAAATTCTGATGAGTTTGAGGATCTTGTTTCCATTTTTTTAAAAAAGAGGAAATAAGGTGAGTCCTCTTTGTCTTTAAACATACTTTTTTCCCAATTTGAAATATAACTTGGATGATTTCCATAAAACTTCCAAACCTGTAAAGGTTATAACAAAAACTAATTTGACAAGAAATTGAAATATATATATATATATATATTGGAGATAAAGTTCATTTATAATAAATAAAAAAATAATTCAAAATAGCATTTTGGCTTATTTATTTTATTTATTTATTTTGTCAAGCACGTGTTAGATAACAGAAATAGGTATATACATAAAATGGATATGAATAAAAGTGGACATTAGGACAGGGATGGTAGGCACATTGGTGCACTTATGCAAGCCCATTACAGACCTCTTAGGAATGGGGTGAGGTCAAAGGTAAAAGGTCTAAGGTTTTGGGGGGAAAACACATAGTCAGGTAGTGTATTCCAGGCATTGACCACTCTGATGTTGAAGTCATATTTCCTGCAATCAAGTTTGATGCCATTTACCTTAAACTTGTATACCTCTGGGACTGCCTGCTGCCACACAAACCCCAGCAACCGATTAGGTCCCACAGAGTTGGCCTTCTCAGGGTCCCATCAATGAAACAATGCTGTTATTAGGATTAGATAGTAATCTTTTTGCTTTTATTCTTAGTATTATAGATATTACAAATTATTTAATGTAATCAAATATAACTACTAATAAAACTTTAAAATTATTAAATATCTATATAAATTAAGAGGAAGATATATAAGTAAAATGAATGAAATGTATTAATGTGATATAAATTGATATAATTGATTAAGTTTAAGTTTAAAATTTAAAACCTCGGTACACCCACATAACACCTTTGCTCCGCGAGCAGCACTGGCCGTCATACCCGTGAAAATTTACGAAAACACACACACACACACACATATATACACATACACGCTGTCATAGTTGTCTGGATTCAATAGTGGCACCTGTTTCTGGTTAGTTTTCTGTTCTTCATTGATGTCCTTTGTCTACTCCTTTTTCCTTTTCCTGTGTAAATAATTATTCCCTTTGTATCTGGAACAAGCCCACTGACTTAACTGTTTAAATCTTATCATTTTAAGTAAGCACAGAATCTCACTGTTTATCAGTTCTGTCTTTCAGTCTGTCTTTCCCACGCTGTCACAGAGTGTGTTATGAGTTCTGTAGTTCTCCGATCTCCCCTTTTGTTCTCTGCTAACTTCATGTTCAATGTAATATCCAATGGGGCTCTTGCTCTCTGAACAGCTCACCACAATAATCCAAACATGATCTTCATTTCTCCACTTCTGCTTTGTGAACATCCCTGCTTTGGCTGGAAAAATTCACCGTTTCTTTTCTGTTGAAGATGAGAGGATTATCCTCATCCTACAGGGCAATTGCCAGTTGCCTTGTGAACTTCAGAGAGTCCCCTTTCTATCGGCCAGACCCTCCTGTTCTAGTTAAAATTTCAAAAGGTTCTTCAACTTCAGAGAGTCCCCTTTCTATCAGCCAGACCCTCCTGCTCCAGTTAAAATTTCAAAAGGTTCTTCAAGAAAGAAAAAGATTTACCAGCAGAGCCCTGCTCTTCAGTTTCCTTATGCAGTAATGCTGCCACCGAAAGTCCCTAGGTTAACAACTCTTAATGCCTTTTTGGCAATACGGACATTTAAATCATAAATGAGTACTATTGATATTAATAGTATTATAATAGTATTGGTCTGTTCAAACTAGAAAGTTTTTCCTTCTACTTCTCCATTCCCCTCAGTGAAATCTAGAACAGGAGTTCATATGAGAACTCATTGGAGATTATCAATGCATCATAACTTTTTTATAAGAAACAATGGGTTTCCCAAAAAAGTGACCGTTTTGTGCCCTTAACTTCAAAGAAATTAAAATAACATCCTCAAAGAGTTATGTATAAGGCCTGAAAATCAAAGTAACAATATGGTTCAGTCAGATTTAACCATATGAAATTCATATGCCTATATTTTGTATTTTCTCTTTCTCCTAAGCTCACATATGGCTCTGCTCCATTGATAGATAACATGATTCATACAGCTTTCATCTATCAGATGTTTCCAAATGAACAACTTCAAATTATGGGGATTCTCCAGCTGCTGCTCCATTTTAAGTGGACCTGGATTGGGATACTTTTTCAAGAAAATGAAATTGGTGAACGATTTCTGAGGGAAATACTTATTGTATTTTCCCAAAATGGAATCTGCTTTGATTATATTAAGGAGTTTCTAACAATAGCTTTTTCAAATGAGACGGGAGAACAAATCAATACTTTTGTTAAATTATGCAAAGTCATTATGAAAAGCACTTCCAATGTTGTGATTGTATATTGTGAGAACCAGGTCATGGCTCTTTTCAGAATGATCTCTGTTTCAGAATATTGGGAAGCCACAGTTGAGAGAAAAGACAAAGTTTGGATTTTCCCGGCCCAGATGGAGTACACTTCAGTTCCATTTCAAAGAGACTGGAATATGGATTTCATCCATGGTGCTCTTTCTTTTGCAATTTCATCAAAAGAAGCATTAAAGTTTCAAAGATTTATTCAGATGATAAACAGTGTTCCAGAAAACAAAGACAGTTTTTCAAGAATTTTTTGGGAGCAAGCCTTTGACTGTTCTTTCTCTAAGTCCAGTTTAAACTCAAAGTCACAGAAATGGTGCACTGGGGAAGAGAAACTGGAGACTCTTCCAAACTCTGTTTTTGAATTGAGTATGACTGGACAAAGCTACAGTATCTACAATGCAGTCTATGCTGTAGCACATAGTGTACATGCTTTCTTGATATCCTATTCTAAACATAGATCAGCACCTGATAGTGGGAAGCAGAGGCTTTTTAATCGTGATGTATGGAAGGTATGCTCCTCTCTCTCTCTCTCTCTCCCTCCCTCCCTCTTTGTTTGTTTGTTTGTTTCTTTCTTTCTTTTCTTTTCTTTCTTTCTTTCTTTCTTTTTTCCCATTTCTTTCCCTTCTTTAATCTTAGTAGAAATAACTCAAGGCAAAGAATATATCCAACATACTTTCTTTCTCTTAAACACTTGATGGCAAGACAAGAAGAAATGGAAAGACCTAGACATAAGGAGAAATTTCCTGACAGTAAGAACAATTAAGCAATGCAGTAGTTTGCCTTCAGAAATTGTGGGAGTTCCAATACTGGAGGTTTTCAAGAAGCGATTGGACAGCAATTTCTGTCCAATACCATGGGCAAAGGTGGTAATCTGTTGATATGGACCAGTTCAGGTGGAACTGGTACTAATGACCTGCAGTGGTAGGCCTGCCCCCCCCCTTTGGTTCTATATTGTCCTATTTAAACACACTTTGAAGCCACATGCATGTGTGCATGCCATGGGTGCAAGCAAAGAACAGGTGCAAAAGGCCTTGCACATGCATGGACAGGTATGTCTGAGTGAAGCTAGCTTTTGAACCGGTAGGAAAGGTGAGTAAATACCACTTCTGGTGTGGTTTCTGCTGCTTAGGCAGGGAGTGGTACTGGAAGACATCCAAGGTCACTTTCAAGTCTGCTACTCTATATCTTGCATTCCTATTGAGGAACACATTGAGGTGAGGTGATTTGCCAAACGTCTCCAAGTTGGCTTTCACACCCCAGACAGGACTAGAACTCATGGTGTCTACTTCCTAGTTTGGGACTGAATACCTTTTGAAAACAATATAGCTGTATATTTTTGCCATTCATTTATACTTTTATTAATTACTGTAATGTTCTTCCCTTCAGCTTCACCACTACCTTAAAAAATCCTCATTTAACAACAGTTTTGGAGAAAACATTTTCTTTGACCGCAATGGGAAAGTTGTATCTGGTTTTGATATCATCAACTGGGTCACCTTCCAAAATCTATCCTTTCTTAGGGTCAAAGTTGGAAAAGTAGATCCATCAGTTCAACTCAAAAGCCTTCTCTCTTTATCAGCAGATAATATTGTCTGGCCCAATATTTTTAACCAGGTAACATTTATTCTTTTTAAAAAGTGTGGTCCACTTCACACATTTCAGCTGATAATTGAAAGGTTCACTTGAACAGATGTACAAATTAAGGAATCAAGTACACAAAAAGCAATATTCTTCATGCACAGGAATTCAAAGAGGAATTAGCCTAAGAAAATTAACTCAAGGTACTCCTCTTTCACAGCTAACTAACCCAAATGTTTGATATTCATCGGATAAATAAGAGACTTTCCTATTTACATATGCCAGAACGATATTTTAAGAAGTAAGCCAAGTCTAGTAAACTAACATAGAATGATTGATAATTCCAGTCAAAAAGGAAAAGAAACATTCCTTTAAAATTTTAACATCTTAGTTTGCTAATGTTTAAATATATTGCATTTCTCTTTACTGACAGAAACAACCTATTTCTCTATGCAATGATCATTGCTCCTTGGGGTACAGCAAGATCAAAATAGAAGGGAAGCCATTTTGCTGTTACAGATGCCTTCGTTGCCCAGAAGGGAAAATTGCCAATCAGACAGGTAAAAGATTCCATGAAAGAATAGTTGATATTTTATAGTCTGAAGGTGAATAAGGTTCAAAAATACTACCAGGCTTCCTGGTATTTGGGGCATTCTTCTAAAATAGAATTCTTTAGCAGAACATTCATGAGATTGTCCCAGGTAAACATGGCCCCAATTCACAAACATGAGATCAAACAAGAATAAATAGGGTAAACTGAAATACAGTGTAGGGAACATAAAAGACAATCCATAGAGATCCATTCATATACCCAACAGTCCAGAGCAGAAGTTAAATGCTACCATTGGACTGGTTCACCTGAGTTGGTAGTAAAAATGTTATTATTCCATTGAACCGATATATCTGACAATCAGCTGTGTGTCGATCAGCTGGCCCTGCAATCTAGATTAGCTAGAAAGCAGGATTTCTTGCTTTCTAGCTAATATACATTTGTGCCAAACCTGCCCCCACCTTGCTGTTCTACTTACTTCTACAGACTCCGATGGCTTCAAAATGCTCCTGTTACAGCACTGCACAATAGTGTCTGTGCTGTGCATGTGAGAACACAAAGCATGAGTGAAGTGAAGCAGTAGCACACATCAGTGGAATTCACTCCAGTCCAGAGCACAATACAATGGGCAACAGATTTGAAGAAATCAGTCTACATAGCTGTATGAGAGAGAGAACAGAAAAGACAGGGAGATTTAAAAGAATGTTCAAATTAAAGCACAATGTCTATAATTTCCAACACTTGCAAAACAATACAAAGGATCATTTCATCTAGAGTAGAAACCTGTATGTCAAATGTTCAGGCTATGTATACCAAAACATGTCAACTCTGAAGTGAACCTGGCTCGGGCCATTTTGGAGAAAGAATGGGGAGGGCATAGATGGGGAGTTTGTTGTAAAAACAAAATAGTTTCCTGTGGGAACCAAGAATATTTCAACATATGGCTGGGGAGAAGAGGAGTCTGGTTACCATGCAACCAACCATGTAACTTGATTGGAGAATGTGACTGATTGTCTGGGAGAAGGGGAAACTTTGACTTTTAAGCAGGTGAAAACCAAGGGAATTTTCAGACAAACAGATTAACAGAGTTGAACAGAGTTGCATTCAGAACCCTGATAAGACGGAGTGGCTGTGGGTCTTGCCTCCAGAGGACAATTCCATCTGTCCGTCCATCACCCTGGGGGGGAATTATTGACCCCCTCAGAGAGGGTTTGCAACTTGGGCATCCTCCTCGATCCACAGCTAACATTAGAAAACCATCTTTCAGCTGTGGCGAGGGGGCCGTTTGCTCAGGTTCACCTGGTGCACCAGTTGCGGCCCTATTTGGACCGAGAGTCACTGCTCACAGTCACTCATGCCCTCATCACCTCGAGGTTCAACTACTGTAACGCTCTCTACATGGGGCTACCTTTGGAGAGTGTTCGGAAACTTCAGATCGTGCAGAATGCAGCTGCGAGAGCAATCATGGGCTTCCCTAGGTATGCCTATGTCACAGCAACACTCCGCAGTCTGCATTGGTTGCTGATCAGTTTCCGGTCACAATTCAAAGTGTTGGTTATGACCTATAAAGCCCTTCATGGCATCGGGCTAGAATATCTCTGAGACTGCCTTCTGCCGCACAAATCCCAGTGACCGGTCAGATCCCACAGAGTGGGCCTTCTCTGGGTCCCGTCGACTAAACAATGTTGTCTGGTGGGACCCAGGGGAAGAGCCTTCTTTGTGGAGGCCCTGACCCTCTGGAACGAGCTCCCCCCAGAGATTAGAATTGCTTCCACCCTCCTTGTCTTTTGTAAACTTCTTAAAACCCACCTCTGCTGCCAGGCATGGGGGAACTGAAACATCTCCCCTGGGCCTATACAGTTTATGCATGGTATGTTTGTGTGTATGCTTTTTTAAAAAATAAGTGGTTTTTAGTGACTTTTTAATTTATTAGATTTATTATATATTGTGTTATTGTTGTTGTGAGCTGCCCCGAGTCTATGGAGAGGGGCGGTATACAAATTTAATGAATAAATAAATAAATAGTTTGTGAGTCCCTCCTTGCTTTTTCCCTTAGTCCAGTAGTGATGGGTTTTACTGTCATGAGTCAAAAGTAACCAAATGGAAAGTGCTGACATGTTGTTAAAAGACATTATGGATCATGCATTCTTATAACTGAGAAAGGCAAAGAACACTATATGAAGTCATTATGTTCTTCATCGATTGCATACCATTTCTGTGATATGACTATGATATGACTTCTGTGATATGACAAGACTATTTTATTGTTTATGATGTTTTATTATTGATATTGTTTTAATTCTTGACTGGCAGCTATTATAATTTATTATAAATAAAATCATATCATACAAAATTTCACATCATGTCATCGTAATTTCTAAGGCAATTTAGTCAATGCATTGAAGTTGTAGAAATTCTGGGAACTGTGATATGAAACTTCTGAATGTTTAGGAAGTCTGAGCTGACACATTTTTTTCCTCTTCCAGATTTAGATGACTGTTTCTCATGTTCCAAAGAAAACTACTCTAACAAGGACCAAACTATGTGCATTAAAAAGCCCACAATCTTCTTGTCTTACAAAGAACCTTTGGGAATCACCTTGACCAGTGTTGCTTTCCTCTTTTCTTTCATCTCAGTTGTGGTGTTAGGGATCTTCATTAAACACCAGGACACACCCATTGTCAAAGCCAACAACAGAAACCTCACCTACATTCTTCTCATTGCTCTTCTGTTTTCTTTCCTTTGTGTTTTACTCTTCATTGGGCAACCAGAACAAGTAAAATGTTTCATGCGACAAACTGCTTTTGGCATCATCTTCTCTGTAGCTCTTTCTTGTATATTGGGGAAAACCACAATAGTTGTTCTCGCTTTCATGGCCACCAAGCCAGGCTCCAAAATGAGGAAATGGGTGGGGAAAAGGCTGGCTAATATTATTGTCCTGTCTTGCTCACTGGTACAAGTCACTATTTGTAGTGTGTGGCTGGCAACCTCTCCCCCATTCCCTGATTCAGACGTGTACTCAATGTCTCATGAAATTGTCCTGGAATGTAATGAAGGTTCAGCTATCATGTTTTATAATGTCCTTGGCTATATGGGGTTCTTGACTGCTATCAACCTCATGGTGGCCTTCCTAGCTAGGAAGTTACCAGATAGCTTTAATGAAGCCAAATTTATCACTTTCAGCATGTTTGTCTTTTGTAGTGTCTGGCTATTGTTTGTTCCTACCTATCTGAGCACTAAGGGGAAATACATGGTAGTTGTGGAGATCTTCTCTATCTTGGCATCTGCAGCTGGATTAATGGGCTGCATCTTTTCTCCTAAATGCTTCATTATTATTCTGAGGCCTGATTTAAACAGAAAGGAACAACTTGTAAAGAAATAAAGTGAAAAAATTAGTTGACCATGGGAATGTTGTCAATGTGGTTTACTTGGACTTTAGTAAGGCTTTTGACAAAGTAGACCATAACCTACTACTAAATGAAGTAGAAAAATGTGGGATGGATAGCAACACGGTATGCGGTGGAGTACCCCAAGGCTCTGTTTTAGGTCCAGTACTCTTCAACATCTTCATCAATGACTTGGACAAGGGGATAAATGGGGAACTTATCAAATTTGCAGATGACACCAAACTGGCAGGAATAACCAAAATTCCAGAAGATAGGTGCAAAATACAGAAGGACCTTGACAAACTTGAACAATGGGAGCTATCTAACAAAATGAAATTCAATGATGAAAAAAGTAAGGTTCTACATTTAGGCAAGAAAAACAAAACACACAGGTACAGTATATGTGGTATATAGCTCAAGAGTAGTAACTGTGAGTGGGATCTTGGAGTCCTAGTGGATAACCATTTAAATATGAGCTAGCAGTATGCAGCACCTACCAAAAAAGCCAACATAGTTAAGTAGAGGGACAGAATCAAGATCACATGAAGTGTTAATACCACTTTATAAGGCCTTGCTAAGACCATACTTGGAATAGTGCATTCAGTTTTGGTCACCACAATGTAAAAAGGATATTGAGATTCTAGAACAAGTGCAGAGGAGAGTGACAAAGATGATTAGGGGACTGGAGGCTAAAACATATGAAGAACAGTTCCAGGAACTGGGCATGGCTAGTTCAATGAAAAGAAGGACCAGGTGAGACATGATAGCAGTGTTCCAATATCTTAGGGGTTGCCACAAAGAAGAAGGAGTTAACCTATTCTCCAAAGTACCCAAGGATAGAACATGAAGCAATGGGTGGAAACTAAATAAGGAGAAAAGTAACTTAGAACTAAAGATAAATTTCCTGACAGTCAGAATGGTTTATCAGTGGAACACCTTGCCTCCAGAAGTTCTGAATGCCCCAACACTGGAAGTTTTTAAGCAGATGTTGGATAACCATCTGTCTGAAGTCGCCTAAGCAGGGGGTTGGATTAGAAGACCTCCAAGGTCACTTCCAACTCTGTTGTTGTTGTTTTTGTTGTTGTTGTTGTTGTTTTTGTTATTATTATTATTATTATTATTATTATTATTATTATTTATTTTTATTATTTAAATAAAAGTAAACTTAAATTCCATTTTTTGTATTTAATTATTACTATTTTTCTTTTAAGTCTCAAGAAACTTTTAAGTCCTGAGTTCAAGCTTCACTTTGACAAACAAGGTTTACATTTGGTTAAGTTTGTTCAGATGCAATTTTTAATAATCTATTTATTTTATTTTATTTATTTTATTGGATTTGTATGCACTATTTTAATTGGATTTGTATGCACTATGTATGCACTGCATAAAAAATACAACCACATTCATTATCTCAGCAGTAGATACATTTTCTTTTTAAAATACAGGAGTAGCCATATATTAATCTTTCATATTTGATGCCAAATATTCCATGCAGTTAAATGTTACATTATGTAGAAAAAGATTATTCTGAAGAAAAATCTCATTTCAATTTAAAAATTCCAGAGGGGAATAAAGATTGAAAACTCCTTGCCTCTTTTCCCAGCTTTTTTCTGAATTCACAAAATGCTTTTTCCAGCTATTATTATTTTTATCTTTGTTAAAAATACAAAACCATATACAGTGGTACCTCTACTTAAGAACTTGATTCGTTTCGTGACCAGGTTCTTAAGTAGAAAAGTTTGTAAGTAGAAGCAATTTTTCCCATAGGAATCAATTAGGAAAGAAGTAAAAGCTTGGAATTTGGGTGGGAGGAGAAGGAGGAAGAAGAAGAGGAGGAGGACAGTCACTGCCAAAGGAAGAAGATGAGGTGAGGTGAATCAAAAAAATCCAAAACTTTAAGACTTTTTTTTAAAAAGAGGAACTCTGAGGTGGTGAGGAGGAGCATGCGTCTCCCATACATCCGGCGCAAGGCTGCCTCCCATACAGTGGGTCAGAGAGAGAAACCCAGGGGGAATGGCAGGAAACTTGCCATGCCTTCGTGCCACTCTCTGGGAAATTATTGCAGGCTTGGGTTCTTAAGTAGAAAATGGTTCTTAAGAAGAGGCAAAAAAATCTTGAAAACCCAGTTCTTATCTAGAAAAGTTTTTAAGTAGGGGCGTTCCTAAGTAGAGGTACCACTGTATATGTAAATATTCAAAATGTCCATCAGTATATCGGAACTTAAAGGACTATATAAATATAATATCATATAAATCTAAATAATGTATATTATCAGTATATGATCACTGTGGCATTGGAACAAACTTCCAGCAGATGTGGTTGGTAAATCCACAGTAACTGAATTTAAACATGCCTGGTATATCCACCCCAAGATAAAATACAGGAAATAGTATAAGAACAGACTAGATGGATCATGAGGTCTTTTTCTGCTGTCAATCTTCTATGTTTCTATGTTTCTATGACTATGTATCAGAATAGTTAAACAATTGGCAACTACATACCTCAACAACAAATGTTCTGTTTTACACATTGGCAAAAAAAAATCAGAATACCAAATACAAGGTGGGTGGATATGACCTCGTAGACGACCCTCACTCTGTCAAGGACCTTGGAGTACTGACCTCAAATGATCTAAGCATCATCGCTCATTGTAACAGCATTCCCAAAAAGGTTGTCAACCTAATCTTGTGAAACTTCCTCTCCAGTAATATTGTACTGCAAATTATAGTGAAGAAAACCTTTGCTAGATCAATTATCGAATGCAGCTCATCTGCCAGGAATCCGCACTGTATTAAATCAATTAAAACAATTGAGCAAGTCCAGAGGTATTTCACGAGAAGAGTATTCCACTCCTCTGTTAGCAATAACATACCTTATGCCACCAGGCTTGAAATTTTGAACTTGGGCAACCTAGAACTATGCTCTCTACAGTCAGATCTAAATGTAGCACACAAAATATCTGCTACAAAGTCTGTTAATGACTACCATACTTCAGCTTCAACCATAATAATCCATGAGCATGCAATAGATACAAAGTCAAAGTAAACCACTCCAAACTTGATTGCAGAAATTACGACTTCAGTAACAGAGTGGTCAATACCTGGAATGCACTACCCAGACTCTTGTTACTTCCCCAAACCCCAATAACATTAACCTTAGGCTGTCTGCTGTTGACCTCTCCCCATTCCTAAGAGGTCTGTAAGGTGCTCCATTTATTCATGCCCATTTACTATGTTTATTTATGTTTAAATTTATACTTGTTATCTTGTGCATGTTTGATGAAATTTTTAAAAATGAAATTTTTAAAAATGAAATGAACTGCCATTTATCAGAAATGTTTTGAGGTCAGCTACTTGGGCAGGAGTATTGGACTAGATGACCTACAAGGTAGATTTTAGTATTGTTTGGATCTTTAATTAATAAAGGCTTTGAAAGGAAGTGTGATAAAAAAAAATTAAGTTCAAAGCAATAGCACTAGATACAAGGAGAATTGTGTTGGTACCAGTAGTGGCAGTTATACAGAAAAAAATATATGGTACTGTGACTGAAGAAACTTTTAATAGTGACCCGAGTTTGACATTTCTATTCCCTTTCAAGTCTTTAGTTGAAATCAACCATGATTTTTTTTTCTTATGACTTAGTATTTATTTTCAATTTGCTTATTTTATTTCTATCAGTGGATGAAAGAAGCCTGTTAATCTATAATCATCTGGGAACGCATTAAGTACAAGTAGGAAATTATCTGCCATATCCTATTATCCTATCCGCCACATCCTAGCCTGTTATACTACTATCATTATCAAATTCTTCTTTGAGTTCTCAGTGGAATTCTGGTTGCTGCTGACAAGAACTAACAAGACTAAATGACACAAAGAACCTTCCCTATATCTTAAAGAGCTGTTAAAGCAGAAAGGCAGACAGGCCAATTTTAATCAGTTCTTTTCCTGATATTTTATGTTCTGTCCTCTCAGAGGGAGGCTACTTGAGGGCGTTTAAATTAGAGATAGGAAGAGATTAACAGTAAGCGTCTTGAAATGGTGGTTAAGATTCCACTGTTGGTACTGTTGCAATCTCAGATAATGTACAGTTTTGCTCTTGGTCGATGTCTGGTCAGCGAACCTCTTCCCATTCCCAGATATTTAAAGGCAGGACAGCTGAACCTTGGTGTCATAACCTTTCAAATCTATATGATTTCTGAACCTCTCTCATTTGAAATCCCACCCTCACATGAACACTCTGGATTCCCATTGTAAGATATTCAGATTGGTTGCATTTCTGCAATGAATTTTCCTTGTCGTGAATAATCAAACTTTACAGATTGCATTTCCTGGGCCACATTTATTAAAGTAATATTAGTGTGTTACTTGCAAAATTAATGCTGGAAAATTTAGCCTCCAAAATTTCTGCTCAGATTATTTCCAAAGGCTATGTTTGTTTGTTTGTTTGTTTGTGTTTGTTTGTTTGTTTATTGGATTTGTATGCCGCCCCTCTCCGGAGACTCTGTTATCTAAAAACTATTTGACTTGATTTGACTATCAGGTCTTAAACACTCAACAATTTACACATTTGCCAACCTTCCTGTTACATTTTATTATTACAGCTTTTTTTAATATCAGCCTACTAGTTTTTACATTGCTATATTATATCATTGTTACCTAAATCTTAATCTTATTCATTTCAGTCATAAGCCATAGATTATCCAAAATTAATTGCTAGACAACAATTTTTCATTATTTTGTATATCTAGTAAACGAAAGGAATAGCAAGATTGTTTACATTTTTTTTTGTATATCTTCTAATTGTGAGAAATCTAACTATATTATAGATATTTAAGCTTTTAACTGAACAGGTCCATCATGCATGATAGTATGTTCCATTTTTTTTTACATGCCACCTGTAAAACATTTTATAGTTTGGAACTGTTTGAAATAAAAATAGTAGTTTGGGGAGCACATTCATTTTTATTAAGGCAATTTTGCCAAGAATTGATAATTGGAGTTTTGACCATTTTTCTAAATTTGCATTCACTTTTTGAATTTTGATGAAAGTATTAATCCTAAGTATCTGGCCCTTTTGACTATATTTATTCCTAAAGTATTCTCTAATTTTTCATTTTGTTTGATTGTCATATTTTTGGTTATTATTTTAGTTTTAGTTTTATTAATCTTTAAGCATTGACTCTACCGTTTTTTCCAATTTCTTCATAGAGGATAATAGCAGTTTCTTCATTCTTGAAGACCATGTCATCTGCATATGCTTGTAACTTATATTCCTCCTTTTTAACTTTCAAATCTTTTTTTTTTTTGCTTCTTATATTTCTCAATAAACTTTCTAGTGCCAGTATGAAAATTAATGGAGCTAAGGGGCATCCTTGTCAGACTCCTTTTTTAATTTTTATTTTCTCTGTCATATCTCCATTTATTATAACACATGCAGTCTTTTGGTCATAAATTGCTTTTATTATTCTTATAAATTTTTCACCAAATTTCATTTTATTTAATAATTTGATAAAATAATACCAATTAATTCTGTTGAATGCTTTCTCTGCATTGACAAAGAGAAATGCAGCTTGCTTTTTAATATAAATGTCATAGTATTCTAAAGCATTCAATATAATCCCTGTGTTCTTTTTAATTTGTCTATGTGGGAGGAAACCGTTCTGGTCAAAATGAATAAATTTACTTAGAATTTATTTTTCTCTATCTGCCACAGTTGCAGCCAAAATTTTATAATCTGTGTCTAATAAGGATATTGGTCTGTAATTCTGAAGTTTTTGTTTATTTGTTTCATCCTTGTGTAGAATCATAGAAACATAAAAGATTGACGGCAAAAAAAGACCTCGTGGTCCATCTAGCCTGCCCTTTTACTATTTCCTATATTTTATCTTAGGATGGATATATGTTTATCCCAGGCATGTTTAAATTCAGTTACTGTGAATACTGGGTATTCACAGTACCCAGTATTGTGTTTAATACTAGGTATTAAACTGGTATATATCAGTTTAATTCTGGGTATTAGACTGATATATGCCTCCTTCCAAGATTCAAGGATTTTCCCTTTGTCTAATATATCATTAAACAGTTCCAACATTATTTGTTCTAGTGGATTTCGAATTGCCTTATATAATTCAGAAGGTATGTCATCTTGGCCATGAGACATATTATTCTTCAAGTTCTCTATAACTTTTCTTAACTCTGTTGGGGTAATCTTATTATTCAGCATTTCCCTATCATCCTCTGAAATTGTTGGAAGTGCAGTTTGTTCTAAATGTTCTGCAATTTGTTTTTCGTCAATACCTTTCATTCACATGCCCACCCCCACCCCACTCTGGGGCTTCCTCCATCCTGCTGACTTCCTCAAGCTCAGCAGGGCAGAGGAAGAAGAGGAGGGGTGGAAGGAGAAGGGGCGTTGGTATACACTGATACGCCCTTTCTCATGGGCGGAGCTATCCTCCAATAGATTGGGTTATGACGGTCTTGTGACGTGATAGGACTGAATCAATTACTTAAAAGGGAAGACCCCCAAGACCAACCCCTCTTTGATGAGGGAAGTAGCGATTCTGCGTGCTAACTCCAAACTTATAGTCCAAAAACCGTGTGCCACGGCTGGCCCTAGATCAGGGTGGGCCTTGGAGGATAGCTCCGCCCATGAGAAAAGGCGTATCAGTGTATACCAACGCCCCTTCTCCAGTGGGCGGAGCTATCCTCCAATAGATTGGGACATACCAAAGTTAAGGATTCTCTATGGGTGGGATACTAGGGCCTGGAAGCGACCCCTCATTGGAAAAAAACATGTCGGAGTACCCCACGGCCGAATCCTGAGTCCTTCTTAGCGAAGGCATCTATCTTATAGTCTCTGATGAATGGCGTGGACAATGCCCACGCAGCTGCCCTTCAGATCTCCTCAATGGGAATGCTAGACAGCCATGGTGCCGAGGTGACAGCACTATGAGTTGAGTGAGCTGTGACTCCCTGTTGCGGGGGGGTGCCCCGCCAGCTGGTATACAAGGAAAATAGTGTTCTGCAGCCAGCTTCCCACTGTAGTGGAGGAAGCCTTGCGGCCCAGAGAGGCCGGGCCAAGGAAAATGAACAGCGCGTCTGATTTACGGAAGGCCACTGTTCAGTCTATATATATAGATAAGGCCCTCCTACATCTAGCATGTGTCCGGGGAGTATCTGCTCTGATCCCGGATTCTCGCAGAAGGAGGGGAGAAGCCCCTTCTGTTTTCTGTAAAAGAAGGAGTCCACCTTCAGGGTGAAGGTGGGGTCCAAGCGTGGGATCCATTCTATGAATAGGATGTGCAGAGGTCCCTTTTGAACTTCCACGAGCAGAGGAGATAGCCACGAGGAAGGCCACCTTGAGTGTAGATTCTTTATTGGTGTACTATCTGCCGGTTCGAACAGGACTCTGGTGAAGGCCATGAGCCCCAGTGACAAGTCCCAGATGGGGAACCTGTGCACCATAGGAGGAGGCGTAGCTTGGAGATCCCTTTATTTATTTATTTATTTATTTATTTATTTATTTATTTATTTATTTATTTATTTATTTATTTATTTATATTTATTTATTTTATTTATTTAAAGGAAATCGTGACCCGCCAGCGATTCCAGCGGGTGACACTTCAGAACTATTGACAGTGCCACTATCTGACGCCTGAACGTGTTAATGGACAGGCCTAAGCCTACACCCCGTTTGGGAATCTGGGAATGACTATTATGGAAAGGTTTAAGGGGAGCAAGCCATCTTTGTGTGCCACTTACAGAGGCTACTCCAGATCGCGGAGTCTATGCGCTCAGTGGACGGCCTTCTGGCTGACAGTCTGATGTTAGAGAAGTCCTCTGGAGCCCTGCGTAGCTTTAGTGTGAGCCGCTCAAGCCCCAAGTGGTCAGTATCCACCAGCTGGGATCAGGATGCAGATGGAGCCTTGCGACAGCAACTTTTCTGTCATTGGGGTCCTACCAGGGGATACTACGGAAAGAGCCACCAGATCTGCCAACCTGAATCTCCTGGGTCGGTGCGGTACTGGTAGGAACACTTCTGCCTGTTCCTGCACAATTTCCCTGACCACCTGGGAAGACGGGGAGGGGTGGGACGGCATACCGAGGGACGACGTACAGAGGTTCATCACCGGGTGACTAAACTGGGAGGTGAGTTGCTTGAGCACCCCTGGGTGCAGAGAACGTTTCACCTGTTAATGTCATGATGTCAGAGCCAATCTGCCGTTACATTGTTTACCCTGCAGATATGTACCACTGTGCTCGAAAGGACTATGTCTCTGCTCACATGTCTAGAGTCATGGCTCCCTCCATCAACTGCCTGGGTCCTGTGCCCCCTGCCTGTTGATGTGTGTGTTTCTGTGATCCATCGCCACTGTAGCCGTAATTGGAGTCTAGTCCAGGGTCAAGGCAACAGTGCATTGCTAACGGGTGATGACTAGGTCTATTACTAGTCACCTGACTGAGGGACCGGTTGCCTGAGCATCCTCGGGTGCTGACGCCCATACAACTGGTTGGGATCATGGTGGCAGAGCCAATCTGCCATGATCTAGTCTACCTCTGAGGTACAATATAAGGGAGATGGACCCTAGAGTTGTAGCGAGGAAGGACCCCAGGCCCGCCTAAGTGGCCTTGGCTGTCACGGAGTGCCTGGGTGTAGGTTAGGGCAGCAAATGTGTAACTCAGTGGATGCCCCACCCGAGACCTTAGTAGACTGAACACCCTCGGGTGTAACAGGCCGCTCTGTCTGGTTGATGCTGTTGCCACTGAATCAGACCATCCTGGTGTAGTCCACCCCTGAGATGTATTCTGCCCTAATGGGTTAGAAATGTTCACCCATCCCTAACCCCAGAGCCATGGCCCCGTCCTCAGCTGTGGATGCAGCTGTCAGGGTTCTGTGGCCTGGGTATACATTATGTGTCAGTACCAATATGCGGCTGGCCGCCCAAGCTGTTTGGAACACCCTGGCCATCTCGTTTCTCTGCTGGGCTCCCCCAACCAGAGTACTTGCGTTTGTGGTGAGCGTTTCCCTTGAGGTCCTCTGAAGCCGGTCCCATTGGCAAATGCTTGTGCGTTCTGGTCTCCAGGGATGCTGTGACCATCCCAGGCAGTCGCGTTGTGAAGCATCGGTGTTTCCGCACCTGCTCGCTGGAAGGGAAGAAGAAACCACTGGAAATCCCCAAGTGGGGACTCTCCCAGGGAACAGTGTGAGTTGCAGAAAACATCTTCCTTAGGTGAGGGGAGAGGGCTTGGAACAGCAAGGCAAACGAGCCCTTCCCGGCTGCATCTAAATCTACTAGACTAACTCTCCATCCCTCAGATGGGTGTGCAAAGCCTACAAGGTCTCCTAGGCCTGCCAGTCTCATGGGCGGGCCCAGTTGGCCCCTGTGTCTATTACTTCTGAACCATGTTCTGCCAGAGCCTTGCATGGTCCCATCCACTTGCCCTGCCTCGCTGAGGCGGCTCGTATGGAGCGATACCTCCCCACCTGCGAGGCACGATTACCGATGGTGGAGGAATCACCATGGTTTGAGGGAGTAGATTTCTGGAAGTATGGCCAGGTTTAGAGGGTCTCCCTGTCTGCCTACTCCCCAAGACAATGTGCAGCAGGTGAATCTTAACTCCCCTCATTCCCTAACCTTATTGTAGAGGGGAGTCACCCATCTGTTGCTCATGTAAGGAATGGGTCTAGTATATACCTCTATTTTGGAATGCTGTATAGGAACATATTCCCGTGGCCGCCCCAGGCAAAGGTTAACCCAGGGCTACACTGCTCAGGTTATGTGTTATGTGTTAGGTTCCTTCAGCGATAATAGTAAAGGGGTTGTGATATCGAGAGCTGCTAACCTATTAGGCCAAGGAGGCCTAGAGTTGGGGTGAGACCGGGCCCTATCTCACTTAGTGACTGAGCTCTGTTGAGTGGCGGTGATCCCCATATCGTGCGGTACCCAGGTAGCCCAGAATTGGGACAATCAGAAGCCCCGTCTCACTTAGTGGCAGTGCTCTGCTTAGTGACCATGATCCCTGTCGTGGCATGACCTCCTTAATGAGAGAGGACCCTTCCTTGAAGGTGTCTAAAGACAGAGTGAGGCTCTGGGCAAGTTTTCAGACAACCTGCCTCACTTAGTGACAGTGATCTGCTTAGTGACGGTAACCCCCGTGGTGACGGGGCACTCTTAATGAAGGAGGACCATCCTTGCAGGTGACAGACTTCTGGATGGGGGGAGCTGGCAAGATATCAGAAAGTCTGCTTCACTTAGCGACGGTAATCTGCTTAGTGCCGGTGACCCCCTGTGGCGGCATGGCACCCTCGCTGAAGGGAAGCCCTTACCCGGAACTGACAAGGTTCAGAGTGGAGGATCTGATCAAGGAATGGAGCCAAAGGATGATGACACTTCTTAAGTGTCCTATCTAGAGACATGAACTCATGTAGTGACCATGGCCCCCCTAGTGGTGATGGTGACCGTAGTGAGGGCGAATCATCCCTTGACGGTGTTATGGGTCAGGGACAGGGTTTGGTTAGAACTGTAGCTGGGAGGACCCGGCTTCCCGAAAGGTTCCACTTAATGACGCAAAGCCCAAGTCGCAATGACCAGACAATGGGGTCAGGATGCTTGATGCCTTGGCGACCGTCCTCCATAGAGACCGGTACTCACTTAGTGGAGGTTCTCACTTGGTGGCGATGATCACCCAGTGGCGATGAGTCAGGAAAGGAGCCAGAAGGGCTTGAAGTTCCTAAGAGTGGCTTACCTAGTGACAGCTTTTCCCTGGTAAAGTGTCTCGCTTAGCGACGGTGGCCATCCACTGGAGGTGGAATAGTGAGAGAGACTGAACTCACAGTTTATAAATGAGTGGCGGAACTATTTTGCTCTCATCCGCTAACCTCTGGACCATAGGGTCCCCTCCTGAGAGGTTCTCTCTTAGTGACACTTACTGGGTGATAGTATTATGTTTAATGGCCATATGCCTTTGACGATGGTGGATTCTCGCCAGAGGGTGTCCATGCTCCGGGAGTAAGGATTTGAGGCAAGAGAAGACAGATAGGAGTGACCTCTCTGAGCCTGCCTCACTTAGCGACGGTTACCCCTAGTGTGCTTCCCTTAATGCCAATAACACCCTGGATGATGGTGAGTCCTTACCGGTGTTATCCGATGCTGAGGTACCATGTACGCCAGTTCAGAAGTATGGGATTGGTTCTATCCCAGCAAGGTGTTGGCTCAAGTAGATGCAATATATGTTGCCAAGGAACAGAACATTAACCTTTAAGTGGATAAGACTCAGGTGGTTGCAGCATTAGAGGAGGGATGCTAAGACACCTCCCACATTGCAGTATGCAAAAGTAGTGCATTCTCACTTTATTCCCCTCCTCTTCTTCTTCTTCTTCTTTTGTATTCTTTAATTAAAAGAATTGTTCCTTTTTTTTTTCTTTTGAAAAAGGGAGATATCAACTATAGCGTTAATGAACCTTGATGCTGGTAATAGTTAATGGAATTACTATCGTAATGCAATTAATATCTAAAACCATATCAATAGCATTAATGCTAGTGATAATAATAGTGATAATCTGAGCCTGTGGGTGAAGCTGTGAGGGGGGGGGGGGAGTTATCCCCCTAAACCTCCCTCCTGTTGAATCTTCCCACTCAGTGATGGAGAACAAAGAGTTAACTTTCAGTTTCCTCCCTCCTGAGAGGAAGGAGGGGTAGGGGGGAGGAGGGGGAAAGCAAGGGGTGGGTTATCCACCCAGTCATTTGCCTTGTGCTTGCCTCCTCCCCCTCCCAAGGTTCAGCAACCGCATGGTTGAGGACAAAGGAATTCCTAAAGGAAGAAACCAAGAGTGGGAAGGAGGGGGGGGGGAGAGGTGCTTGAAGCAGCCAATCTAAGGCTAGTTCTGGGGTAAATTCCCCCCATTTTTTGTGCCAGCATACTAACACCCAGAAGGAAACTGAAACAAGTTTTTTTAGAGAATGCATCCCCCTTTAATGGCAAATTGCCAAACCACCAGATGATCCTGAGAAAGGCAACCAATGGGAGGCTGGCTGAGGCTGATTCCGGCAGCGCCTCCGCGGGCATTTAAATGGTCTTCTGGAGCCCGGTAAGGAAAGCGAAAGGGAGCATGGCACTCCACGTTTGTGCGCCCGGCATGATCCAGGATGGGGGAAACACGGGCAGCGAAGAAGCAGCATAGGAAGAGGGGGGGAATGAAGGAGAACAATTCCTCTCCCCCCCCGGCCATAATAGTAAGCAGCAGCTAGCATTTCTTACTATCCCCCCACTGGTCTCCCAAGAGAGAACCGTGGCCGGCAAGTGAATGAAGGGGGGGGTGTCAAACTTGGATGGCTGTGCTGCCCCTCAGGGTTTATCACTCCTCCATCCCCTCCTCAGCGTGGGATTACCATACCTATGCCGCATTGGGAGCACGAGAGGAGGAGAGACCCTGCCGACTCTCAAGGCCCTGCCGGACCGATCGGCTTGGTGCTGCTGCTGATTATGTCTGATGTCCAGAATCCTCTGATCCGGTGATAGCCAGTTCAAATGATTGGCTTGGTGCTGCTGTTGTTTATGCCTGATGTCCAGAATCCTCTGATCCAATGGTAGCCAGTTCAAATGAAATGTTGAGAGTAATGCGAAAGTTAGGCCTAAGCCTGTAGTCCAGTGAAAGAGAAAGCATGTGTCCTAAGTCACGGATTGAATCAAAGAGGGGTTGGTCTTGGGGGTCTTCCCTTTTAAGTAATTGATTCAGTCCTATCACGTCACAAGACTGTCATAACCCAATCTATTGGAGGATAGCTCCGCCCACTGGAGAAGGGGCTTATCAGCCCAGACGCCTAGCCTTTCTCAATGAAGGAGGTGGGCAGAAGGACTCACACAGGATGCAGAGGAAGAAGGGAATTTCCCGAGCTGCTGAGGCTTCTCTAATGCCCGGCCCCTCGGGAAGTTCCCCTTCTTCCTCTGCTCCCATGTAAGTCCTTCTGCCCAGCTCCTTCGTTGCAAAAGGCCAGGTGTCTGAACTGCTAAGCCCCTTCTCCTTCCACTCCTCCTCTTCTTCCTCCGCCCTGCTGAGCTTGAGGGAGGCGGCAGGGCGGAAGAAGTAAGACCAAGGAAACCTCCAATAGGGTTCATTTGTTGACAAATACACACATGGAGGGAGCGAGGAGTAAAAAAAAAACCCTCCCGGTTTCAGCGAGGCAAAAAGGAGGCACCTTGGCTACACACCCGCTCCTTCAAAGAAGTAGCTGGCATTCTTCGCAGGGTGGATGGACGCACACACAAACACATACACACAGACACACAGACACACACACACACACCCTCCAAAACTCATCCCCCCCTTTTTTTTGTTCCCTTGGCTCCCTCCTCACTTTCCCAGCTGCCTAAGGCTGTGTAGGGCTCTCCTCACCCAGCCTGTGCAAGTGCAGTCAATCAGCTGCCAGATAGCACGCTTTCCTCTCCTCCCAACTGATGGGGAACTTCAAGCTCTGGGTTTTAAACGCAACTGAAAAGGGACACAAGAAGGTAGCCAGCTGCTTCTCATCCAGGCTTGCACTTGCTCATTCTCACTGTCTGTGCTGCCTTTGGAGGCACCTTTTGCTTGAGCTGGGGAGAGGCGGCACCTGCCCCACCCCTCCCACTGCCTCCTCTCCTCGGCTCAAGCAAAGGCACCAGCCGACCACTCCTATGGCATGCAAGGGGAAAAAGGCGATAGGAAGCCGGTGAGGTAGGGGGGGTGAGAAGACAGAAGCAAGAATCCACCGCTGCTTCAAAAACAGAGCCACCTGAAGAACTGGAGTCAGGGCAAGACGCTGACAGAAACACCAGTGGGGCAGGGGGAGAGAGAGAAAGGGTGCACGCAGACATCCTCTCTCTCTTCTTCCCCATGTGCCCAAAAGCCTTTGGCCAATAGGGTAAGGAAAAACCCCTCAAATTTGCCTTAAAGGCAGTGCCTCATTGCCGGCATCATCCCTCTGCATCGCCCTTCTTTCCTAATTGGAAATTAGAACCGTGGAGGGTGGAAAAGCGTGACCTCCGCAGCCCATTCCCTTGCCTGCCAGAGCCACCAATGTCTGCCGGGTTCCTGCAGGGTGCCCTCTTGTGGTGACTCATCAGTTACCTGAGTATAAGCCGAGGTCGGATTTTTCAGCCCATTTTTTGGGCTGAAAAACTCAGCTTATACTCGAGTATATATGGTAAGCCTTTGTATTATCCCATAAATTAAATAGTGTAGTGTCATCATTTTTATTCATTTGTAAGAAAATTTCTAGTTCTTTTCCTAACATGTTGATATATGCTATCTCTTTAGTTATTGTTTGGTTTAATGTCCACCTTTTTGTAACAGTTTTATCAGAATCCTTCCATTTTATGCACAAAGGATTATGATCTGCCCAAATAATTCAAATAAAGTGATTATTAGTTGCTAGTTGAAAAGACCAGAATATAAATCAATCGAAAAGACCTGAGTGTAAATCAATATTAGAACCAATCAAAAATCCAAAAATAGCAGCTGCAGGTTTTAAAATTTGATGGAATGTCAAATGTCAGTGTCAGTATCAGTCCAAAAGAAAGCCAAATAAAGCTATTCAGTATTTCCAAATCAATCCAAAAGGGCTGGTTATATGATCAGTTCATGTAAATCGCTGAGTTGTTTAATAATCTTTTTTTTTTAGAATGTGCAAATAAATAAATAAATGCAAAGGGCCACCGATTTTACTTTTCTTCTGTGCGTTTCTTCCGGTTTGCCCAGTCACTCTCAGAGTCTTATATTGGTCTAACTTCTGCCAACTTTCTCACATTCAAAAGTCCTTCCTCTTTCTGCTGCCAAATCTCATTCTAGATATATTGTATTTTTCACAGTGATTCTAATTTAGGTCCAATTGTTTGTTAAATTAAAGTCAGTCTGAATTAGTTACAGCGCTGAAAGCGTGCTATGGTTGATCTATCATTTACCATCCACTAGTCCAACACTTTCACTTTTTGTCTCTTCCGTTTTCATCTTGTTCCAAAAAAAGATATGTAATGGCCGCCTCAATAATCCCTGGACCCCCTCCCCCCCCACAAAAAGCAGAAAGGAATTTCTTACCAAGTCTCTCTCTCTTGTTGTCAGCAATGTTTCAAAATCCTTTTCTTTCCTTCTTTCCTTCAAAGCCAGGATCTGTCTATTTGTAGCTTTCAATTTCTGCTTCCTTTATTGGCATTAGAAAGCCATGTCTACAGACCGGCTGTGAGGTGATCTCTTCAGCTTCAGTTTCAGGATCTTCCTTGCACTCTAGGTGGTTCGCCTTGCCTCCACGGGTGCTCTGGAAATTTCCCCCTTTAGTTGCACATCCCTCTGAGCAGCAACCACCTATCCAGCAACTGAAAGAACTGAAAACAGAAAACAGCCACAGAGCTCTCCGAAGGCTGCCCTGCTACAATGCCGCTCCAAACCTGAAGTCAGCTTAATTAATTTTTATTTATCAAGATTCCTAGTTTTATGCTTTGATTTTTCCTTAACTTTCTGATATTCTTTTGTCATCAATCAATCCTCAAAGAGATTCTTCTGGCAAGTTATGTATTATTGTCCAAGCTTTCAAAAATCATAGTCTATTTTCTCTGATGCTTTTGAGAAAAAGGACATTACTCTCCAGATGAAATCACATCTAAACGGCATGAACTATATGTTTCATAGCTGGTATGTAAAATCTGGACAATTAATTCAGGTCTTTATTTTGAGATGACAAGTAAAAATAGGCCTGTCCTTTCACTTGGTGTCAGATTAAATAAAAATGTTTTAATTCCCCCGCCCCAGATTTAACATGCCAGAGATATAGAATAATGAGTTAATATCATCATTTTACAGGTACTTGACCCAAAACTATCAGCATATTCTGGCCTTGGAATTTGCTTTGAAAGAAATCAATGAAAACACTCAACTTCTAGCCAACATCACCTTGGGCTTTCATATTTACAACAGCAACTTTATTGGAAGTTGGACCTATCGTGGTGCATTGGAGCTTCTTTCAACAAAGGACAAATTCATCCCCAATTATAAGTGTGATGGCCAGAACAATGAAGTAGCGATCATTGGAGGACCTTATACAAAATTCTCCCTGGATATGGCAAATATTCTGTGCAACTACAAGATTCAACAGGTGAAGTATGCTTCCTTTTACATATGTATATATCAACATATATGTATATGTACATGTACATGTAAACTTACATGTACACATATACATATACATATACATGACCGTTGAGTGTTGACATTCTGCTCTGGCCAATAGTGCTTGTAGTATGATTTGGGTTGAATGGTTTTAATGCTAGGGTTTTAAAATTTTGTATTGTTTTATTTTGCATGGTCCTTTGCCAGGCAATTTGCTAATGTATTGTGCTAAATCTAATATCTGATCATTTTTTTAAAAAAAACAAACTCTGTCTTTACACAATTCAGCCATTCTGTTACTAAATTTTGCATGCTTATTGCAGAAACACTTTTCAATTGCTTTTCTTTTATCAGCTCATCTATGGTTCTGCACCTACAAATAATCATGGAGATGTTTTCCACTGGATGTTCCCTAACGATATGCTTCAATACATGGGAATTCTCCAATTATTGTTACATTTTGGGTGGACATGGGTTGGGATGATTTCTTTGCAATATGATGATGCTGATTGGTTTATAGCGACAGTGGTTTCAATATTTGCCCAGAGAGGCATCTGCTTTGACTTTATTGAAAGTTTCCCCAAAAAGACATACACTAATGAATTCAATGAAATGTTAGAGGATGGAAATGAACTATATGACACTTTCATGGCAAGCACAGTGTCTGTTGTGATTGTACAAGCTGAATTTATGATGACTATGAGGTTGTTGTTCTCTTATCAAGTTACATTAAAAAACAATAAAGTCTGGATCATGATAGCCCAGATGGATTTCACTTCCACTTCTATTCAAAGGAACTGGCCTCTACACTTCATTCACGGTGCTATATCCATTGTGGTTCACTTAGGGGACTTAAGAGGATTTCAGGATTTTGTTAGGGAAAGAAATGTGGCCACCAATCCAGAAGATGGCTTTCTCAAGGATTTTTGGGAAGATGCATTTCAATGTGCGTTCCCCAACTCCAGTGGAGAGAAGAATTTTGATGATATATGCACTGGGGAGGAGAAGATAGAAACCCTCCCTTCTTCGATTTTTGACATGAACATGAATAGCCACAGTTACACCATCTACAATGCAGTCTATGCTGTGGTATATGCTGTGCATTCTCTATATTCTTTCAAAAGGAAACATAGAGTTTTGCCAGATAAAGGACAACTGCAGCATCTCTATCTAGAATCATGGCAGGTATCATTTTGAGTGTGTGCGTGTGTGTGTGTTTACATTGTACATGTATGCATTTATATGTACATATATATATGCATGCATGTACAATGTAAATTCTATTTTCCATGATCATCTGTAGGACTTCCAACTGAAATAGCTCTTATTTTATGCAGATATTCTTGTAAAAATGCATGCTGTTCCTGTCTATACCTTAAACTCCTGTATCTTAAACTATGTGTTAGACCTTCTCTAAGATCTGTTTGCACAGTCTGCACCTTGGATCCCGTTTAGTGTGATACTATGGTTCTGGTGCCTGTTCTTGTGTTTCTATGATCAGAGCCTTTTGTTCAGCTGTTTCCAGCTACTAATAAGATTTCCCAATGTTTAACACCTATTCCACCAAGGAAAACTATGGTGGAAAGCAGTAATTAATCAGGAGTGCATTTGGGGATCTCTTTTTTCTCCAAAAGTTCTTTTAGCTCTTTGACTAATCATTTTTATAAAATGTTTCTCTTTTTTCCCATTGAGTTGCATCATTTTCTGAGGATTGTCTCATTTAACAATAATGCTGGGGAGCCTGTTTCCTTTGATGAAAGTGGGCAATTGGTGTCAGGATTTGATCTAATCAACTGGATCACCTTGCCAAACCAGTCCCTGCTTAGAGTCAAAGTTGGAAGTTTAGATGTATGTACGTCTGAAGTAATGAAGTTCATCATTCAAGAGAAGGTCATTGTTTGGCCCACAAATTTTAATCAGGTAGGTTGGATGTATCTGTTGTGTGACTCTCCCTTTAAAGACAATGTTAAAAGCAAAGATTCCGAGACTATGTTCTATAGCAGTGATTTTCAACCTTTTTTGAGCCGCGGCACATTTTTTACATTTATAAATTCCTGGGGCACACCACCAACCAAAATGACACTCTAACACAGTATAGATAACATTGTGATGCATTGTATACCACACTCTGTGGGGGGCTCTTATAAAGGTCAAATATCTATATACACCATCAGGATAGACATAACCAGCTGAAGCTGAGGCTTCATCTAGTGGTGGCAACATTTACCTCCAGTCGTCCTGACCAGAATTAGAAATAGGGACCCTGGGGAGGACTAGCAGCTTCAACTACTCACCTCGGCCACACAATGACAAGTGCGCAGCAGCCCGAGCGGGGACCTTCCTGGGTGTGGATGAGAGGCAGCCTGCTATTGGTTCATCGCTAGTGGTCGGGATGAATCCTAGAATGTGATTGGTCAGTAAGCTTTCCCTGTGCCTCCACTCTTCCTGTCGCTGATAGCTGGAGGGATTGTGAGGGGAATATTTATGTTCGGATGGAGGCGGCTGGCGGCGGGCCAGATAAATGGCCTCCGCAGGCCATATCTGGCAAACGGGCCATAGTTTGGGGGGCTATGTTTAATTTCCCCACAGCACACCTGACCATGTCTCACAGCACACTAGTGTGCCACGGCACACTGGTTGAAAAACACTGTTCTATAGCACAGATCCCTATATCAAAAAGTAAACCAAGTCTTTCTTTTGTTTGCTACAAATTGAATGTTTTCTATAATTGCCATTTCTCTTGCAGTCTTATACAATAATAAAATACTGCTGTTGCTTTGGTCACATATGTAATATAGCTAGCTAGAGAGATAGAGAAATAAAGATAAAGATAGAGATATAGAGATACCACAAAATAAATTGCTAAAGAAATGAGTAATTTTTTTCTAATAAAATTCCCATATCTCCAGATTTTACATTATCATAAAATTATACCTTGTCAGGTTTTGTCATTGTTGTATGCTCTATATTGTACTTATATTTCTCCAACTCATGGATACTTCAATACAGAAATCCATTCAGACGGGATTAATTTAGTCAAATGAAACCATTTAGTCAAATTGTTTTTACACAAAGGGAAAATAGTGCAACCTATCAAAAACAGTACCACAAAAGCATATTAGGAACACAAGATAAAATAGGGAAGAAAATGATAAGCGAACACCCGTGTACCCTAGATGAGTTCAAATCACCAAGACTAGATGGATTATACTCCAAGGTTTTGAAGGAACTACCAGACAAGATCTCAGAACCACTGAACTATATCTTTCAAAGATCCTAGAGCATCAGGGAACTACCAGACTGGAAAAGAGCTTATGTAGTTCCTATTCAAAAAAGGGAAAAAAATAGATCCAGGAAACTACAGATCTATCAGCCTGACATCAATACCCAGGAAGATACTGGAAAAGGTAATACAACAATAGATCTGCCAACACCAAGAAATGAGTAAAGTGATAATTAGCAAACCAGCATAGGTTTGTTAAAAACAGATCATGCCAAACCCATATTATTTCATTCTTCAGCACAGTGACTAAATTAGCAGACCATAGGAATACTGTCAATATAACTTACTTGGATTTCAGTAAAGTGTTTGATAAAGAAGACCATAACTTACTACTAAATAAAGCAGAAAATCTTCGGTTAGACAGCATCACCACCAGATAGATTCATAACTGGCTGACCAACTGCACTCAACACTCCAAAAGATGGGCTTAATATACAGAAGGGTCTTGACAGACTTGAAGATTGGGCATTATCTACAATAGACCTCTCCCCTTTTCTAGGAGGTCTGTAAGGGGCGTGCATAAGTGCACCTTTGTGCTTACCGTTCCTGTCCTAATGTGTTTTTATCTTTTCTATATCTACTTAACATAACTTATATTATGTTAAACATACTACAATACAATACTATATTTCTATGACAAATAAAATAAATAAATAAATAAATTATTTAACAAAATGAAATTCAATGGTGAAAAAGTACATTTAGGCAAGGAGAACAAAACGCACAGGTAAAATATATGTGGTACCTTGCTTAACAGTAGTAATTGTGAGAGGGATCTTGTGGTCCTAATGGAAAACCATTTACATATGAGCCAGCAGAGTGCAGCAGTTGTCCAAAAAACCAACATAATTCTAGGCTGCAGGAATAGAATCAAGATCACATAAAACAACTTAGAACTAAGGATAAATTTCCTATGCAATGGAACAACTAGGCTGTAGAAATTGTGAATGCTCCAATACTGGAAGTTTTTAAGATGTTGGATAACCATTTGTCTGAAGTGGTGTATTTTGTCTGGCTAAGCAGGAGATTGGACTAAAAGACCTCAAAGGTCCCTTCCAACTCTGTTATTCTAAATTACAAAAATTGAACAAAATAAAGAAAACAAAGAACAAGGAAACCATGATCACCTTCACCAATCACCAAGTATGAGAAAAAGCTAATATCCTCATCAATCATAACCCAAGTCAACACATTCATTTTGGTATTTATTATTTGTTTGTTTGTTTGTTTGTTTGTTTGTTTGTTTGTTTGTTTATTATTAGATTTGTATGCCGCCCCTCTCCAGAGACTCGGAGTGGCTCACAACAGGAATATAAAATACAAATCCAATGATTTAAAACAAAACAGTTAAAAACCCTTGATTAAAAACACTCATACAACCCAAACAAACCATACATAAAATGAAGCGGCCGAGGGGAATCAATTTTCCCATGCTTGGCGACAAATGTAGGTTTTTAAAAGTTTGCGAAAGGCAAGGAGGGTGCGGGCAATCCTAATCTCTGGGGGGAGTTGATTCCAGAGCATCAGGGCCACCACAGAGAAGGCTCTTCCCCTGGGTCCCACCAGCCGCCAGACCAATATGATTAATGCTATCCCCAAACAGTGGCTACAAAGAAATAAAATACTCATTTCTGAAAAGATTTTCATTCGACAAAATAAACTAAGTAGAGAACTGCACATCTTCTGTATGGTTTCAATCAGGGCACTTTCCAGTGAGTCTTTGTGATTATTCCATTGGCTTTTTGTAGATAGATTGCTGTTTTCGTACATGTTTTATATGCATCAATGATTTAAAAGCCCCCTCATGGAACAGTTGATGTTGGAGAAAGATCTCTAAGAGGGATACTAATTAATTAATTAATTAATTAATTATCTCCCATACATTCTGCACATTGACAACACTTAATTTAGCATTCTGTGCCATGGTGGTACAGTGGTTGGAACACAGTACTGCAAGTTACTGGTACTTCTGCTGACTGCCATAGTTTGATTCTCTCTGGCTCAAGGTTGACTCAGCCTTCCATCATTATGATGTCAGTAATATGGGTGCCCAGATTGTTGGGGCAAAATGTGGACTCTGTAAACTGCTTAGAGAGCTGTAAAGCACTGTGAAGTGGTATATGAGGCTAAGTGTTATTGCTATTCTACTTTTCTCCATTTCCCTTTCAGGTTCAACCCCTTTCTGTGTGCAATGATCATTGTCTTTCAGGTCATAGAAAAGCCATGAAAGAAGGGAAGCAGTTCTGTTGCTATGACTGCCTTCCATGTTCAGAAGGAAAGATTTCTCCAGAACAAGGTAAGAAATGCATCATTATAATGTATTGATAGAATAAGAAATAATGTGTTGCTTGCTTGATTTCGATCTCTGTTATTCAAAATTCATTGCCTCACCTCCCATTTCACTTGTTAAGATTTTTACATCTCAGAATACAATGGAGCTGAAGTTCTAATTCTGCTTACCAGCAATCAGAGTTGTGCAGAAGATGTATCCTTTTTTCTATCCTTCAAATAAACAAAAACTCAGACCATAATTTTGCTCTCAGTTATACTATTCTGTCCTCTTTACCCAGTACCCTGCCTGTAGTTCAAAACACAGTTAAACCCTAGCCAACCAGACCATGTATGAAGATCTTGATGCTTTATTTAAAAACAGGATGAGATCAAATAGCAATGCTATGTATTAGATATAGATTTTGTCTTCAGAAAAATATGCGTCACAAGCTAAGCTAGATTCTTCTAGATGTTTCTGTTATCTCAGAACATTATAAAATGGAATCTGGTTTATCAGGATGTAAGGGTACTTTGCAGGATCAAACATCATCAAACCAATTTCCAAATAGTGAAAGATTTGTTTTGGGATACTAGATGGAGCTCAAGACATGTTAAAGAAGAACAGGAATTTTAAAAATTTTAAATTAACTTATTATATAAGTTATTATATAACATACACAATATAAATAATGTACTATGTTCTTTTTCAGATGCAGATGACTGTGTCCCATGTCCAGGAGAGCAATATGCAAATTTCCATCAAAATGCATGCATTTTCAAAGAGATTTCCTTCTTATCTTACCAAGAACCTTTAGGAATTACATCTTTGATGTTTGCATTCTTCTTTCCTTTCATGACAGTACTTGTGCTAGCTATTTTCATTAAGCACAATGACACACCGATTGTCAAAGCCAACAACCAGAGCCTATCTTACCTTCTCCTCATCTCTCTTCTTTTTTCCTTCCTTTCTGCTTTCTTTTTCATAGGTCAGCCTACAATACTGACATGTCTCCTTCGACAAGTTACTTTTAGCTACGTTTTTTCAGTAGCAATTTCTTGTGTACTGGCCAAGACTATCATTGTAGTTCTTGCTTTCATGGCCACCAAACCAGGATCTAGAATAAGGAAATGGGTAGGGAACAGATTGTCTGCTTCTATTGTCTTTTCTTGTTCCTTTCTTCAAGCTTCTCTTTGTGCCATTTGGCTGGCAACCTCTGCCCCATTTCCAAATTTTGATATGTATTCCCTGCATAAAGAAATTATACTGGAATGTAATGAAGGGTCGACCTACATGTTTTACTGTGTCTTGGGGTTCATGAACATTCTTGCCCTCATCAGTTTCCTGGTTGCCTACCTAGCTAGGAACTTACCTGACACTTTTAATGAAGCCAAGTTTATCACCTTCAGCATGCTAATCTTCTGCGGTGTGTGGTTGTCTTTTTTCCCAGCCTATCTGAGCACCAAGGGCAAACACATGGTAGCTGTGGAAATCTTCTCCATCTTTGCCTCCAGTGCAGGGTTACTGGCTTGCATTTTTTTACCCAAATGTTATATTATTCTTTTCCAGCCTGAACTAAATAAAAGAGAACAGCTAGTTAGGAGGATATAATTCCTTTGAGTTGTATACTCACCATTGTGGACAACTCCATGTGATAAGCAAGATATTTAAATTTGAAAGTAAAGTTTATGAAAATATCTCAATCTTATGAAAATTCTTGCAATCTAGAGATATCCTTTGTCTTAATTGAAAGCAAGTTATATTTTATGCTATTTATACAACTACATCTGCTATTTGTTCACTTATTTTTAAAATTTCATTTATATTGAGGCTGTGGCATACTTGAACAAGGATATTTTTTTTAATCTGAAAGATAGAAATTAAGCCCAAAATTAATTTTAAATTTAATCTATCTGTTCTTTTCTTTTGGCCATTTATCATATCACAGACATATTGAATGAAGATTTTTCTATCTACTCTCCAGAGGAATATTAACCATGTTCTGAAAGCCAGAAATTGATACCTAAGATTAATTTTAATCTGTCTTTTGTGTTCTTTTGGTCACTTTTCATATCATAAACATACAGTAGCCCCTGAAACCATTTTGGAAATCTTCAAGGTTGCCACAGCAAGGCCAGTTGCAGCTGTGGGAATGTGAGGGGAGACATAGAGATAACTGGAGGTGAGAGAGTTGTAGTCAAAATAACATTCCTTCCCATGGAGCCAAGGACATTCCTACCACTCCTTCCCAAAGACATCCAGAAGAGGACTGGGACCTGATTGGACCATGTGATGAATGTATGACCTGGGGGCAAGAACTTTGTATTTTGATTTAAGTGGGGTAAAACCTCAAGGCATTCAGAGTTGGGTTTTCACCAACTGTGCCAATATGGAATTCCTAATAAATTCTTATTTTGAGGAAACTCAGGCCTCAGTTTTGATTTCATTGGGTCTGTTACTTGGAACTCTGAAACATACCTGATAAAAATTATGCTATCTATATACTACTCTGCAAAAGAAGATTAAAAATGTCCTTTAATATCTATGGATATTTTCAGTCATCTGGGTCATGGTTTATTCAAAGGCATCCCCCCCCCCCAAAAAAAATGCAACTGTACTTTCTTTGTTTTTCCTTGAAAAAAATGTCACTTCCCATCCAAGAACCTTCTTCAGTTTTGAGAACTGAAGAAACTTCTTGGATGAGAAGGGAAATTATTTCAAGGAAAAACAAAAAAAGTCCTGTTGTATTTTGAAAAAGTACCTTTTGGACATGTGCTTTAGTGATCTATCCAGCAGCTCCTAGAACTCTACAGATAATCCAGATAAGCATTTGAGTAAATAATTTCCTATTTAATATTTTCATCAAGAAAATATTATTATTAGACAAAATACAATAGAAAACAAATTAGAAATTAGAAATATATGGAAGAAATGGATACTGAAATGAATTAGAAATGTATTAAATGTAATATTTAATTTAAAATTAATTTAAATGACCAATTCAGGAAATAATTATAGGTCAATTATATAATCTACACAAGAACTGAAGAAATTCAAAAAGGAGATGTAACAAATAGGATAAAAATAAACCAGAAATCGAGTTGTGTACTCCATATATTTTTGCAGTGTAGGAGTTGTAGATTACAGTATAATTTTTTTTCTCAAACCAAATTGTTTGTTAGAGAGTAGGTTGTTTGTTTCTAAGTGGAGGGTAATAGATTGGTTAATTATTGATTCCTTGCTAGCCAAACTGGGTCACGGTCTGCCCTGTTTTGGCTGCTGATCAGTTTCTGGTCACAATTCAAAGTGTTGGTTATGACCTATAAAGCCCTTCATGGCATCGGACCAGGATATCTGCGAGACCACCTTCTGCCACACAAATCCCAGCGACCGGTTAGGTCCCACAGAGTTGGCCTTCTCCGGGTCCCATCAACTAAACAATGTTGTCTGGCGGGACCCAGGGGAAGAGCCTTCTCTGTGGTGGCTCCAACCCTCTGGAACCAACTCCCCCCAGAGATTAGGATTGCCCCCACCCTCCTTGCCTTTCGTAAACTCCTTAAAACCCACCTCTGCCGTCAGGCATGGGGGATTTGAAACATCGCCCTCTTGCCCATGTAGTTTTTGTGTATGATTCGATTGTGTGCTTGTTTTTTATATATTGGGGTTTCTTTTTGGACTTTTTAATCTAAAACTGTAATTTAGATGTCTAAATATTAGATTTGTTACTATGTACTGTTTTTTACCATTGTTGTGAGCTGCCCCGAGTCTGCGGAGAGGGGCGGCATATAAATCCAATAAATCTAATTTAATCTAACCTAAATGGCCTACTGCAGCACCAACCAAACATTTTGCCCACTAGCCTCCAGCAGCACTCTGAAGCCAAAAACAGGCCATGCAGAGGCCCCATGAGGCCCCCTGCAGCCTGTTTTTGGTCTCCTGGCCATCAGCAGTACTCTGCTAGCTAAAAATGGGCCGTGCAGAGGCCTCATAGATCCCATTTTGACTGGCAGAGGCATTATGGGCCAGTCCTTTGATTTTTCCAGGTTGGCACCAAGTAGGCCTTGAGTTTGACACCTGATATAGACTGACAAATGGACATTATAACTTCACTGTAGCATTTAAAATGCATCTTTCAGGAACTCTCTCTGTCTCTCTCTCTGTCTCTCTCTCTCACACACACACACACACACACAACACATGGCCCGGTTCACCCCTGGGGGCTAAGGATAACCGTCTTCTGGCCTCGGCACTTCACTGGCCAAAAATTCCCAGCAGCCTCGAACCCATGAGCTCAAGCTATCCACACTAGTCTCAGCCTCCACAACACACTGTATTACAGGCCCACACTACCCCACCACACACACACACAATCTCTTGAAATTTACAAACTTGCTAATTGCTAGATGTTTATGAATTGATGTTTCCTGATCTGCAAAGGAAGGATGGATGGATGGATGGATGGATGGATGGATGGATGGATGGAAGTACTATTTACTCCATGTTATGTGACATTTGGATTTATTCTAGGTATGTCTACTATTCCTCAGACTTGACAAGTGCGACAATATCATTTATTAGTTTTTTTTCTCCTCAGTAAAATTGTAGCACATTATAATTCTCTATGGATAAGTATCTCCTCTGTATTACTAACCTAATAAAGGACTTGTGTATATTCTCATGTATATTAAATGGCTCCTTTACATCAATATCCAGATCTTGCAAAACTGCTTATAATATATTAAGTCTGTAGATGACAATGATAGACTCCATTGTAGACATAGTTATGTCTTGTTGCCTCAGAGATTTCCATCTAATTAATGCCTCACATTATTATTATTATTATTATTATTATTATTATTATTATTATTATTATTATTATTATTTTAAATTCAGAAAATATCTGTGATACAATCCATTTGCTGAGCTCCAGTTGTTCTTTTATGACAAAAATGTGAATGATGAACACACACAGATTTATGTGGACAACACAATCCTTTCAACAGTTCCAAGGCACACCAATTTGCACCACTCAAGCAACCCTGATGACACAAATAAACTGTCAGGTGACCTTAATGACCCCAAAAAAGAATGCAAATGTCCAGCTGTCTGCAAGGAGTTTAACTCCTTCCATTCTTCACCATCCTGTCCAAGCTGAAAAATCTTCTTGGTTGAGAAGTGAAGTGTCTTCAAATAAAAACTTGAAAGTCGAGTTGCCTGTTGAAAAAAAAACTGTTTGGGACAACACATACAAACATGCATACTTACCCACCCACCCCACAAAATCCCCTCAAGCATCAGCTATATTCATTTGCTCAATAAATAAATGCCTATGCATATTTTATCCTTCTTTTCTTGAAACTTTAGAATTATAGCAGATTTTTTTGCACTAAAATTTCATTGTTTTTCCACAATAAAAGTACATGAAATATTCACTAAACATGTTTGTTTTTCTGTGCTGCAGAGAATTCATGGAACCATTGACTCCTTTGTTATTATTAAATTAGCCATAATTGTTATGCCTTCTTTTTCTTGTCTTTGGGGAGTTTGAGTGACTGTATGCCAAAATGCACAGTGAGGCTGGAGAAAAAAATATAAATAGTCCTTATTCTTTTCTCAGCATGTTATTTAGGAGCACCAGGCTCTGATACCTTCATCTCCACTGCTCCTCTCTCTCTCCCTCTCCATCTCCCTCTCCCTATCCCCCCTCTCCTCTCATTGGCTGAGAATGTCAAAAAAACATGCCTTCTCTTTATTGAAAATATGAAATATGGAAATATTACTACTTTATGGATTCATGTTACTCCCCCAGATAGCTGGTAAAAACACTGCAATGCAGTGTTTCATCAGAGACCCTGTTCCTATACTTCATAACTATTATGAACCAGGAGATCTTATAATTGGAGGCATCATGTCCCTGATTTATGTATTTTCAGAGGCCATGAACTTTGACAGACATCCATTTCAGAGCTCTCCAAGTGGTCTTATGTAAGTAGCGAGACTTCAGAACAAAACAAGCTATATCAATGGATACATTATTATCTTTATTTTGCTATTGCTCCTAATGTTTCCATTAATACTTGATAGCTAGCATTTCTCTCATGAGGTCGTCTTCTTCTAGTTCTTCCAGAAGACCTTCTTGCTCTTCTGGTGGAATCAACAGAGGTGTTATTCGGCTGGTTTGGGCAGGTTAGCCTGAATTGGTAGTGGAAATCACAGGTGGGCCCGCCCCCTCACCCTGGCTCTATTCTATCGTACTTGTGCATGTTTTTGAGGCAAGGCACATGCACAGAAGACTTGTGTGTGACTAAGCGCATGTGTCGGTGCCTGTGCACATGTGCGGAGATGGCTGCATGTATGAACTGATAGGGAAGATAAGTGAAAACTATCTCTGAGTCTAATCCATTGTTATTTGAGCTAGTACTCATGAGATAGTTCTTTTGTTTTACTCTTTATAAAATTTAGGACATTTCCACTTTTCCTCCACTGCAGTTAATAAAAGTTGCTAGCATGATTATTCTATGCCTATGCTCAGAAAGCTAAACAGTCAGGCTTGGTTGTAGTTGAATGAGAGACTTCCAGCAAAGGCAAAACCTGTGAATTAGGCCTAGAGATAAATAATAGTTCTAAACATTGGCACATAACAAGTTGATAAAGCCTCCAATGAACACACTTATAGTTCTAAGTTTTTATGCTCTCCTCTTTGGCTACTTAGGACTCCTGGTGTCCTAGAGAATTTAAAAGATAATTCTCTCATTTAGGCAAGAAGACCCATTGTTTTTCTAAAGGAGATTATGTCTCTCCTTTGGGAACATTGAAAATAGTGTTATATTTATGTTATCAGAATTTTTAAAGATTTTTTCCCTCCCAATTCTATATTTCATACAGCATGCTTAGCTTGGGAAGATTTGATCTAGGTGTGAATAGTCTTATGTAGACCTACAAGATATGAGCCATTTTGATACACTTTCTTAAATACATTTAGAAAGGAAGTATAGTCCATGTCCTATTATGAAGACATGATTATATTGCACTATGCCATTCTCATTGCAGGATACTGATTCAAACTTACCAACACATCCTGGCTTTGGCATTTGCTGTAAAAGAGATCAATCAAAGTCTCCAGCTTTTACCCAATATCACCTTGGGCTTCCATATTTATAATAGTCATTTCAAAGCTCGCTGGACATATCTTGCTTCATTGGAACTTCTTTTTAGGAAGGGCCAATTCATCCCTAACTACATGTGTGACACCAGGAATATTTTGCTAGCAGTCATTGGAGGTGCTCATTCACATGTCTGTCTTCATATGGCAACCATCCTGTCTATGTTTAAGATGCCACAAGTAAGATCAGTTTTATTGCACTTGTGAAAGAAAAATTTTATACCCTGAAGAAGAGATTCCTCCTCTTCTCCTGAGTCACTCATGTGCACCTCAGGAGGTGCAGAAGGCCCTGGTTGACTTTCAGCCTCTGATAGCACATTCTCTCTGACCTCTTCACTGTCATACTCGGGTGCCAGGTACACAGGCCAAGGGTACCAGGGCATAACCATCTCTTGATACTCAGGATCCGTGACAAGCTGTGAAGATGTGGACGGGCCACAACAGAACCCACACTTGGGCTGTACGTAAACCTCTTGTGGGCACTAAGGCACTAAGAGATGTGAGACTGGTGATGCATTTGATCTCTCCCTAGTCATCTCCTACAACGGCTAAAATCATACATATTATATTTTAGGTTTATGTCTTCCTCTCTTGTCTTTCTAATGTCTTCAGATCACATATGGCTCTGCTCCAGTGATGAATGAACAAACTCAAGCTGTCTTCTCCCATCAGATGTTTCCAAACCGGACCCATCAGTATAATGGGATTCTCCAGCTACTGTTGCATTTCAACTGGATATGGATCGGGGTGGTTTATCAAAATGAGGATATTACAGAGGAGTTCATAGAGAAAGTTCTCCCTAGTTTTTCCCAAAAAGGGATCTGTTTCAATTTCATCGAGCGGCTTCCAAAACAAACCTTTTCTGATTATATACCTGAGAGCATTGAAGAGGGCACCCAAAAAATGAAGGTTGTTATGGAAAGCAGTGCCAAAGTAGTAGTTATTCATGGTGAAATTCATGCTCTGATGTTTTTCAGAGTCATGAAAGCATATGTCGACTGGGATAATATTACAATGAAAACAAAAGCTAAAGTTTGGATCATGACAGCCCAGATCGAATTCATATCGTTACCATTTCAAAGACACTGGGATATCAATTTCCTCCATGGTGCCCTATCATTTGCCCTTCACTCAAAAGAGTTGCATGGATTCCATGAATTTCTTCAAAAGAGAAACCCCCTTTCAGAAAAAAGGGATGGTTTCTTATCAGAAGTTTGGCAGCATGCTTTTACTTGCTCATTTTCTGACAGTGAAACAGATGAGAGAGTTGAAAAACAATGCACTGGGCAAGAGAATCTGGAGACTCTTCCTATGACTCTGTTTGGAATGAGCATGACTGGTCACAGCTACAGCATTTACAATGCAATATATGCTGTAGCACATGCTTTTCATGCCATGTACTCATCCAGGAATAAGCGAAATGCATTTGTAAAGACAAAGAGCTTGGATCTTTCCAATCAGCATCCATGGAAGGTAATATTATCGGATAGAGCACAATCTATGGTACAAGCAAATACATTGGGCTAAATGTGATATATATCAATGAAAGTGCCTCAAATGTGGCCTCTGTTAAAAAATATGTATTGTTTAGTGTTGTTATAAGGAAATAAGTATTGGAGGTGACATGATAGCAGTATTTGGGGCTATCACCAATTTACTACCGGTTCACCCAGCAGCAGCAAAAATGTGAGTGCAGGCGTGAAGATGTATAAACTTCTGTGCATGTACTTGGCTCAAATGTGCTGTCTGAAAATGTGGCAACACTCTAAGATAGCCCTTTCTGTCAATGCTGGTAAGCTGAGCTATTGTTTAGCTCAGCTGAGGCACAGCTAATTGCTCTGTCACATGAGTCAGCTGAGCTACCAAAAAAAGGAAATATTGGATAGGGAATGGCAGGAGCTAATCAAAGGTGTTATTTGCTGGTTCTCCAAACTGGTCAAAATGACCACTACCAGTCCACCCAAACTACTGCAAACTGGCTGAATACCACCTCTAACTACCACAAACAAGAAAGAGTCAACCTATTATCCAAAGTACCTGAAGGTAGAATAAGAAGCAATAGATGGAATCTAAAGAAAGAGACAAGCAACTTAAAACTAAGGAGATATTTCCTGACTGTGAGAATAATTAATCTGTGAAACAACTTGCCTCCAGAAGTTGTGGGTGCTCCATCACTAGATGTGATTAAGAAGAGAATTGGACAACTATTTGGTATTGAGCAGAGAGTTGGACTTGAAGGTCAATATCCCTCTCGTTATTCTGTTATAATTTGGAAGAAAAAAATAAAATATTATTACAGCTGTTAGAAACTTGCTTAGGACTTCAAAGAAAAGGACTTTCTCTGAAGAGATCCCTTCATTGCACAAACAGGGATCAAATTCTCTCTCTACAGTAGCTTATTGGATCTACTTCATTTTTTCAGCCATACTCTATGAATTTATGGTGACGCCGACATTTTAATAATCATCTAAGAAGTACGGAAATTTTGCCAGTGTTCCTAAGAATAATGCAAGACTTTTTGGTATCTTTCTCAGTAAGACAATAACCATTGAGTTCACTACTGCCAGTTTATACCATAGTCTTTCATCTTTGATTTTCAGACCATGATACTTTTTTTTTTGTATAAGATTTTTTATTTTTTCTCCACCATGAAATAAAACAATATATTTAAACCCAACAATAATGCTTAAAATCAATCATATACAAATTTTCTTTTCTCATTACTCACTCCATGGAGGGTCTTATCCCTCCCCATATAAAATTTTCTGGTAATTTTATACATTATTAGCAATTCTTAAAATTCTAACTTAAAGTTTTTCCCTCACCGTCTTACTACAAAAGTTTATAACAATGTATAGAATAATAAAACCTCTTTTAACTAAATTTAATCTTATATCATATAGCTAATTAAAAATTATCTCTCTATATATGTATCTTTTTTAAAAGAAGCTATTCATAATATGTCACCTACATCGTAAAATAAAGTTCTATATGTTTAAATCTAAACAATAAGTAAATTTTGTGTTATCTCATTATATAATGCTACCACCATTTCTCATCTTTGCCAACTGGCTTGCAAAGCTGAATCAAATTCTCTTGTTTCAATTTTTTGAAAATTAACCAATTACTAATACATATATAATGTATCTCTTAATTTTCTATTCAATCATAAAACTTTCCCCAAATTTTATAATAATCCAAGTCTTGTTTATCTTTAAGTTTCAAAGTCAATCTACTCATCTCTGCACAATCCATAATTTTTCTCAAAACTTCCCTTTCCGTTGGTATCCTATTCAGTTTCCAACATTGTGCATATACAATCCTAGCTGCTGTAATTATATGTATAATTAAATATGTCTCTTCTTTATCAAAATTATCTGGTAAAATACCCAGAAGGTATATCTCGGATCTAAGATCAACAGTCTTTCTTAAAATCTTCTGAATCCAATGTTGAATTTGTGTCCAAAATTTACGTGCTTCCGGACAAGTCCACCATATGTGATAGAATGAGCCAGGTAACTCGCTGCATTTCCAACAGTTCATCGACAGATTCTGAAACATTTTTGCTAGCTTTTGTGGTGATGTATGCCATCTATAAAACATCTTATACATATTTACCTTAAAGGCAGTTGACATTGTCATAATTTCTCTCCCATAATTGCTGCCAAAAATCTCTGTCTATTGTATGTCCTGTATTTCTCATCCATTTTATCATTATGTCCTTAACCTGCTTGAATTCTAATTCAATCATTAAAAAGTATTTGTAAATTTTTTTGATCAAGTTAACATCCTGACCCAATAAGATTTGATCTAATTCTGTTTTTTGTAAGTTAATACCTTCTGTTTTAATGTCTTTCTCAAATCTTGATTGTAACTGTAAATACATAAACCAATCCAGTTTTATGCCTTGTTTTTCTAATTCCTGAAGAGGTTTTAACTTCAATGATTGTGTCAGTATATCCTTATATCTTAAAATATTAGACCAGTTTAGTCTATTGGGGTGCATAAATACTTCTATTATCGATATCCAAAATGGTACTTTTGAGTAAGTAAGCCATAGCTTGAGTTTTACATGTATGCCCAATATAAGCCATACCACTCCCCAATAAGACATAATTAAGACCATGCCCAATTCAGGGTGCACAGATAAAAATTAAGCTAGGGTATGGATGGGGAAGTGGAACTGCCCTACTACTTACCTTTAGATAGTTGCAGCCAGGCCTTGTACACCTCAGCCCACATCTTTTGCAGCTAGCAAACCTTTCCTGAAAGCCTCTGTAGCCAATAATAGAGCTCTGGATTGCATGGCAGAGACCTGAAGACCAACAGCAGAGCTGAACTGGGCATGTGTGCCATAGGTTTACTATCTCAGTTCTATTCTATTTTCTCCAGGAACTGCATTGTCCACTATTGAGACTTATTTTGTTTTTCACATGTTTCTCTTTTCTCCGAATTTAGCTCCACCATTATTTGAGAAGTACCTCATTCAATAACAGTGTTGAGGAAGAGATTTCTTTTGATCAGAATGGGGAATTAGTTGGTGGTTTCAATATTTTGAATTGGATTGTGTTCCCCAATAAATCTTTTCTCAGAGTTAGAATTGGTAAAATAGACACACAGGAATCCTCGGGTGAAATTCTTACTATCCAAGAAGATGCCATTATGTGGCCTGGGATATTTAACCAGGTAGGGTTGAAGTGCATGTGAAACTGTTTTAAAGTTGTTGTCCACTGTCATAAAAATACCCCAATAAGCGAGACAGGAGACAGAAATACAAAGATTCAGAGGTTTATTTCATGAACAATGTGGAATATGAAAAGCAATCATAACGCAACATACTGTACGTTAGTAACCCATTGCAATGAGGGGCAGAAACAATATTTAGGTCCAGCAAGGAATAGCTATGGCCAGTGGGCCCAATCTAAGACCCATCTTGTTTTATACTTTTTTTCAGACAGCCCCTTAATAAATGGAATTATACTTCCAATTAATTAGCACATTCTTGTGTATACATGTGAAATCTCCTATCATTTGGTACTTTCAGTTCCTTATTTCCAAAGTTTTTTTTAATATTCCTCGACCAAAATAGCCTCTCAAATTATTTACTTTGCAAATACATGTTATAAAATTAATAATAATAATAATAATAATAATAATAATAATAATAATAATAATAATTTATTAGATGTGTATGCCACTGGGATTCGTGCAGCAGAAGACGGTCCTGGAGATATTCTGGTCCAATGCCATGTAGGGCTTTATAGGTCATTACCAACACTTTGAATTGTGACCGGAAACTGATTGGAAGCCAATGTAAGTCATGGAGTGTTGGAGAGACGTGGCCAAACCTAGGTAACCCCACTATAGCGCTTGCGGCCGCATTCTGCACAATCTGAAGTTTCCGAACACTTTTCAAAGGTAGCCCCATGTAGAGAGCGTTGCAGTAGTCGAACCTTGAGGTGATGAGGGCATGAACCACTGTGAGCAATGACTCCATGTCCAAATAGGGCCGCAACTGGTGCACCAGGCAAACCTGTGCAAATGCCCCCCTCGCCACAGCCGAAAGATGATGCTCCAATATCAGCTGTGGATTAAGGAGGATGCCCAATTTGCAGACCCACTCCGAGGGGGGCAGTAATTCTCCCCAGGGTGATGGACAGACAGATGGAATTGTTCTTGGGAGGCAAAACCCACAGCCACTCCATCTTGTCAGGGTTGCGTTTGAGCTTGTTGACACCCATCCAGACCCCAACAGCCTCCAGGCACTGGCACATCACTTCCACTGCTTCGCTGACTGGACATGGGTTGGAGATGTATAACTGGGTATCATCAGCATACTGATGATACCTCACCCCATGCCCTTGGATGATCTCACCCAGAAGTTTCATGTAGATTAAATAGCAGGGGGGATAGGACCGACCCCTGAGGCACTCCACAAGGGAGAGACCTAGAGGTCGACCTCTGACCCTCCACTAACACCAACTACGACCGACCAGAGAGGTAGGAGGAGAACCACTGAAGAACAGTGCCTCCCACTCCCAAACCCTCCAGCCGGTGCAGAAGTATACCATGGTCGATGGTGTCAAAAGCCGCTGAGAGGTCAAGAAGCACCAGGATACAGAACAAGCCCCTGTCCCGGGCCCGCCAGAGATCATCCATCAGCACCACTGAAGCAGTTTCCATGCTGTAGCCAGGCCTGAATCCTGACTGCTGTGGGCCTAGATAATTGGCTTCTTCCAAGGACCACTGGAGTTTGAGCACCACCATCTTCTCAATAACCTTCCCCATAAAGGGGAGGTTGGAGACTGGACGATAGTTATTAAGCACGGCTGGGTCCAGGGAAGGCTTCTTGAGGAGGGGGTGCATGAGTGCCACCTTGTAGGGAGCCAGGAAGGACTCCCTCCCCAAAGAAGCATTGACAATCTCCTGGACCCAGCTCCGTATCACCTCTCAGCTGGCCGAAAGCAACCAAGAGGGACACAGATACAGTAAGCAGGTGGTGGAACTCACAGCTCCAATGGCCTTGTCCACTTCATAAGGTGTCACCAAGTCAAACTCCTCCCAGATAGGTGGACAAGGACGTGCCCCAGTCACCTCAACTGACTCGTTGTCAGCTGACACTGCTGTCCAATCAGAGTTGAGGTCCGCCCAGATCTGACTTTATCAGCGAAAAATGAGTTAAATTCCTCGGCACTGCTCTACAAGGGCTCCCCAACTCCCCCCTGGTTCAGAAGGGAGCAGGTTACCTAAACAGAGTGGCCGGGCAGGATTCCACTGATGCAATCAAGGCAGCATGATACGTGCATCTTGCCACCTTGAGCGCCAATTTGTACGTCTTAATGTGAACTCTTACAAGTGTTCGGTCGGGTTCAGATTTACTCTTCCTCCATCACTTCTCTAGACATCTCTTCTGGCATTTCAACTCCCGGAGCTCCTCGGTCAACCAAGGAGCTCTCTGGGATCTAGTGCCACAGAGAGATCGCAATGGCGCAATTCGGTCAAGAGCCTCTGTTGCAGCCCTATTCCAGGCCACAGCAAGAGACTTTGCTGTGGACGAGTGAATCTGGTAAAACCCCAAACGCCCTTTGAAAGCCCTCAGGGTCCATTAGGCATCTGGGGTGGAACCATCTAGTCGGTTCCGCCTCCCTGCGGAGGAGGATTGGAGCCAGGAAATCAAGCCACAGTAGAAAATGATCTGACCATGACAAAGGCAACCCTTCTAAGCCCCTTAGTCTCAGACCATTACTCAGTTGCTCTGAGAGGAATACCATGTCGAGTGCATGTCCCCCCCTCATGAGTCAGACCCTGAACTACTTGAGTCAGGTCCATGGCTGTCATGTGGCCCTGAACTCCTGTGCTAACCCAGAGGAACCACTGAGTAATGGTAAATTGAATTCCCCCAGGACGATAAGTCCGTGGAACTCCACCACCAACCCGGCCATCTCCTCGAGCAGCACAAGCAGGGTTGTTGTCACGTAGCTGGGAGGCAGGTACGTGAGCAACAAGCCCACCTGAACCCCTAAGTCCAACTTCACCAGGAGGGACTCACAACCCACAATCTCAGGAGCAACGAGTCTACATAGGCAAAGGTTGTCCTTGGCTATAATAACCACTCCTCCCCCCATTCTCTGGGGTCGAGGATGATGCCATACCTGAAACTTAGCTACGTAGATTTCCAAGAGAGGAACTCCTCCCTCTGGGCCCAGCCAAGTTTCAGTCACACATGCCAGGTCGGCCTCCTCATCCAGGATCAAATCCTGGATGACGAGAGCTTTATTTACCACTGACCTGGCATTGAATAGCAGCAGCTTGAACCCAGTACCCTGGGTTGAGCTCATGGAGCTGGAACAAGGGATCACTTTCAGGCAGCGATCCCTTCTTCTCCCAAAACGGCTTGTCCCATGGCTCGCGCCATATCTGCCGCTCCCCAGCATTACCGGAGTTTTCTGGCCCTCTGCCACCCCAGAGATAGGCTCCCCCAACCCTCCTGCCCTTCCATCACCAGGTGAGCTAAGCATCCCATCTACACTATATGCATTCATTTCATAATCATCCATTCCATACATGTAACCCCATTCATTCCATTCATTCCAATTATTACATATATCCATCATTAAAAGCCCCTAATAATTTAGATAAAAAAGTAAAAAATGTTAAAAATATTAGAAATAACAATTATCAACAATTAGCACTAAAATTACTAAATGACTACTAAAAACTACAGATACTAATTAGTAACAAAAATACAAGGAATAGTTGATTGACTAGTAGTTCTTTAAGCAAATCAGCAGCAGCTGGCACCAGATTCTAAGTCGGCAGAGTTCCAGAAAAGTCAGAGTCAATGAGAGTGTCCAAATCTCTAAGTACGGTGATCTCTCTGGTGCTGGCCGCTGCCACCGGCCAGCATTCCCCATTCCTGTTGGTATACCTTGGGCTCCAATGTGTTTGCAACACCCCCAGCTCTCGTCAGTCATTCCGGTCATTCTCTGATGTCTATTGTTCTTTTGGGGCGACATCTCTGGCTCTCCTCATTCTCTACAGTCCATGCACGGTCTCTGTAGAGCCTCCAAACAGCCTCCACTCAGCCTCAGCAAATTTGTTAATATCCCTCTCCTCCTCTTCCACAATGACCTTCTCCCTTTCGAAATTGCTTTTGCATAGTTGATTACAAACATTTCATTATTCTTAGGCAATCATCCTAACTAGTACTCCAATATATACCTATTCGTTTAAGGTCTAATATTATTTTGAAGCCTACATAATTTTAGAAATTCACAACTCAGCTTTCTTCTTCTTATACCACAATGGTTAAAAGGTTAAATATGATCCTTTTGAAGCCAGAGCCAAGTGGTGTAATGATTAAAGCATCAAGGTAAAAACTGGGGGATTACAGTTCTAGTTTTGTCCTAGGCAAAAGGTCAGGTGGATAGCTTTCAGTCTAGGACCTAGGACCTCTCAACCCTAAGAAGGATGTAAGAATCAACCACTTCAGGAAACCTTGCTAATAAAATGATAGGACTATTTGCCACAAGGAATCAAGACTGAGTGGAAGGAATAAAACTGATAGGGAGGATGAGGAGCAGAAGGAGGAGAAGGAGAGGCCGGAGGAGATCATGTTAATATAGTTCCTAGAAATTTAAAATGAAATGAAAAATTATCCTGTGTATGAGTATATTTTTAATCAATTAGAAAGGCATGATCCATACATGATTTCAGTATAAAATTATCCTCTGAGGAAAAATAGGGTGTATTACGTAATTTAGAAGAGCATAAAAGCCAGTTTTATTTCACAGAATTTTCAACCTACTCAAATGTTATTGGACTCAGTCTTAATGGATTGTTGATGTTGCTGGTATTGTTGTTATTATTCTTGCCTGATATCTTTAACTCACCCAGCTTTGTTTTATTTGAGTTTATAGCAAAACAAAACAAAAATATATGAACTGAATTATCTCAGAAAAAATAATAGAAATAAATACATATATAAAAGTCTTCTCATTCTATCAGCCTGTCTTCCCAAGCCATATATTGTCTATTGAGTTATAAAATTTAAACTAACTTTATTCTGTTTTTGTTCAGATACAACCCCTTTCTCTGTGTAATCCCCATTGTCGTTTAGGGTATGCTAAGTCTAAGAAGGAAGGGGAACAATTCTGCTGCTATAATTGCATTCCCTGTTCAGATGGGAAGATTTCAGACAAGGAAGGTAATAAATAGCTATACATAGAGGAAGGCTTGTGAACAAATTTGGCTACATGCAGTATTTCTATTAATCCAAAATATACATTGCTTGCAAACAAAGCTTTCTCTGAATTTGTAAGGCCTCTTCTCTTCTCTCCTCTTCTCTTCTCTTCTCGTCTCTCCTCTCCTCTCCTCTCCTATACCCTACCCTACCCTACCCTCCTCCACATCCCCCCTCATGTCCCCACATCCCCTCCACTCGTCTCTTCTCCTTTCCCTTTTTCTCCCCTTCTCTACACTTCTCTTTTTTTCTTCTCCTGCTTTCCTGCAATATTTTCCCCTTATTTGCTCATTCTCAATCTTCCTATTTCAGAAAAATTAAAATCCCAGTGAACTAGAATGTTCTTTAGTGCCATTGTTTCTGCCACATTTTAATTGTTTGTTTCTTTTTTTTAAAAAAAGAGTTAATATCCATTTTACTTTTTATGAAAAAATTGGTGAAAAAGTAAATGGATTAACAAAGAGGTCATTAATTTAAAAATGTGTAAAATAAGTAGCTTTGATTTTATACTTTTTTCTTCATTTTTCTATTTCTATGAGAGGATAGCTAGATTTAGGAGGTAACTGGAAAGCATTTCAGTATAAAAAGAGATAATCAAGACAACTATAAGTTGAAATCTCTTATTTCATCAGAAAATGGCACTTTCCAATTTTTTTCTTCTTCTTCAAACTTTACTTTTATTTAAGGAAAGAATTCAGCTTTGGATTATTATCAATATAATTGCTGTGGTGCGTTGGTTAATATGCAATATTGCAAGTTAATTCTGGCCACAGCCAAAAATTCAATCCTGACTGACTCAAGGTTGACTCATCCTTCCATCCTTCCAAGAGCAGCAAATGAGGACCCAGATTGTTGGGAGCAATGCTGACATTTTAAATCACTGAGGGGGTGCTGTAAAGCACTATGGAGCAATATATGTCTAAATGTTATTGCTAGTGCTCTTACTATACTGATAAAGTATGAATGTATCATCTTATTTTTCAGATATAGATGATTGTTTTGAATGTCCTAAGGACCAGTACCCAAACAGATTCAAGGATGGATGCCTTCCTAAACAAATAATCTTTCTGTCTTATACAGAACCATTGGGGATCATCCTGGCTATGTTGGCTCTCTGCTTTTCTTTCTTCACAGCTTTGGTGCTTGGAATCTTCATGAAACACAAGGAAACGCCCATCGTCAAAGCCAACAACCGAAGTCTCAGCTATATTCTACTGATCTCTCTACTATTTTCTTTTCTTTGTTCTTTTCTGTTCCTTGGCAAGCCTGAACAGTGGAAATGCCTCCTTCGGCAAACTTCCTTTGGCATGATTTTCACCATAGCAGTCTCTTGCATATTGGCCAAAACCATCATAGTGATTTTTGCTTTCATGGCTACCAAGCCTGGATCTCGAATGAGGAAATGGTTGGGGAAGAGTTTTGCTAATTCCATTATATTTTCTTGTTCCTTCATTCAAGCCCTAATTTGTATTGTGTGGCTGGCTACCTCTCCCCCTTTCCCTGATTTGGATTTGCATTCAGTGACTGAAGAAATGATACTACAATGTAATGAAGGTCATCCCATCATGTTCTATTTCACCCTGGGCTTTATGGGTTTCCTAGCCATTGTAAGTTTTGTTGTGGCATTTTTAGCTAGGAAATTACCTGACAGTTTTAATGAAGCCAAGTTCATCACATTCAGCATGCTGGTGTTTTGCACTGTTTGGCTGACATTCCTTCCAGCCTATCTGAGCTCCAAGGGAAAATACATGGTAGCCGTGGAGATCTTTTCCATTTTAGCTTCCAGTGCTGGGTGCTTGGGCTTTATCTTTTCTCCAAAATGTTACATTATTTTGGTGAGGCCTGAGTTGAACAACAAGAGACACTTGGTAAAAATAAACATAAGAAATCTACAATTCTGACTCAACTAGTGCTTTTATCCCCATTACCATATATCACCATATTTAATTATATTGAGCATACTGGATATATTTATAAATGATTATTTTCTTTTATATGGACCTAGTCTTCTTTCAAATATTGGGCCAGAAAATGGATGAGTTGAATACTTTTTTAATGTTGATTTTGGCCTCTTTGATGTTATTTGTATTAATTGTAATTTTCTTATCTTTTGTTTCCGTTGAGATAGACCATCCAGAATTATAATTATATCAATTGGATGGCTATACATACATATTTCAGTTTTGATCCCTGAGTATATCTATTCCTATAGCTGTAAGTAATTGCACCTGGGAATAAAAACTAGACCATCTTCCTGTAACTGTTTTGGAAACAGATCTTGTCTTTGAAGAGGGTAGACTACCTGGAACAGATTGGAATTGATTACAGTAGTGGTGATCAATTATGAATAATTGTTGTTGTCCATTCCATATTGAGGTATTTTATATTTATCTAGAAGCCTCTGTAATTCTGGATTTATCTAGAAATCTCTGATATTCTAGATCAGTGATTTTCAACCTTTTTTGAGCCACGGCACATTTTTTACATTTACGAAACCCTGGGGCACATTGAGTGGGGCGGGGGGGCGCTAAAAAAGGTTTGGACAAAAAAATTCTCTCTCTTCCTCCCTTTCGCTCTATTTCTCTCTCCCTCTTTCTCTTCCTTCCTCTCTTTTTTGCTCTCTTTCTCTCTCCCTCCCCACCTCCCTCTATGTCTTTGTCTCTCTCTCCTTCCCTCCCTCTTTCTCTCTCTTTCTTTCTCTCTCTTTCTCTTACTTTCTTTCTCTTGTTCTCTTTCTCTCTCTCTTGCTTTCTTTCTCTCTTGTTCTCTTTCTCTCTCGCTCTTTCTCTCTCTTGCTTTCTTTCTCTTTCTCTCTCTCTCTTGCTTGCTTTCTCTCTCTGAGCTTCACGGCACACCTGGCCATGTCTCACGGCACACTAGTGTGCCACGGCACACTGGTTGAAAAACACTGTTCTAGATAAATGAGCAAATTATTTAAAAGTTAAGCATTGAGATCTATGGTAAATGTATATTTATCATAGATCTGAAAGCTTAACTTTTAAAGAAAAAAGTGCTATAGTTATTGATATATGTTCATGTGTGAGAGAGAGGGAGGGAGAGGGAGAGAGGAGGGGTTGTGTGGAGCTTGGCTTATTTGTTCTATTTCTGGCATATTCCAATAAGGAACAAAAAATACAGTTGATAATCCCTTGCCAATGGCACTCAAACATTATCTGGAAATAGACAGTGATTGGAGTTGTAGTGATTAAGCCAGCTGGACAAAAAGCTGAATAGGAATGAGGACTCATTCAGTGTTTGAGAGTGGGCATTGCAGATCAAACCAGCTTCCCAAATCAAAACAAAATGGAGAATTTTAGATGGAAGCAACTGGGACAAAAGGAGAAGTAAGACACAGAAATTTGTAAAACTGGCTTATAGGGAACAGCAGTCAATCTGGAAATAATGGCCGAAAAATCAAGACTCCCCCTGTTTATTCTTCTTATAATGTTATTTGTTTAAAATGAAGAGGACTGCCCTTCAAAAGAGAAAAAGATATGCAGATCTTTTTCAAAAGAGAAAAAGACATGCAGATCAACTTACAATAGTTTATTTAATGACTATTCAAAGTTACAAAAGCAATGAAAAAATGACTTATGGCAATTTTTCACACTTACGACCATTGCATCATCCCCATAGTCATATGACCTGACTCTCAATTCCATATAATAGCTTTCCATTAGCCACTGAAAAATTCCAGGGGCTGAGCTGATACCAAACTGCAGCCTAGTGCATTTGAACGCTCCACGGTGCGTGACAATGGTCTGCCAATCAGCAGTTTCATTGTCTACAGGAAACTGCTGATCTGCCCTTGAAAGATCAATTTTCGTGAAAATGTTCCCCCCCCTAATGAATGCAACAGATGGGAGACCATTGGCACAGGGTATGAATGGGGGGTGAGTGCTCTGTTAATGGTGCACTTATAATCTCCACACAAACACACCGAACCATCAAGCTTAATAACGGTGACCAGTGGTGTCTCCCACTTTGCCTGGTCTACCGGCTCTAGGATTCCCAAGGTGATTAGCCAGACAAGCTTGGCATCTATCTTATTTTTAATGGCCAGAGGAACACAGCGAGGCTTCAGTTGGGTGGGAGGTACTAAGGGGTCAACCTCCAGGGATATTGGGGTACCTTTGTACTTTCCCAAAGTGCCATCAAATACCAAGGGAAATTCTGTGGCTAATTAATTAGAAACGCTAGCATCCCCAATTATGTTAATTCCCATAATGGTAAATCCCAGTGCTAAAAAACAGTCTAACCCCAACAAACTAGTAAAATGTCCATCCACAATAATTAGCGGTAACTGCCCCCGAAATTGTTTGTACTGTACTGGAAATGTTCCCTTGCCCACAGTTGAAATAAAATTCCCCTGGTAATCTTTCAAGAAGAGTGGACACGGTCCCAAACGCTTCTTAGCCAGTCGAAGAAATATACGTTTGATGGTACTCCAGGACACGAGTGATACAGAGGAGCCGGTGTCAATCTCCATGGGGCATAATGAGCTCCCTAAACGAATGATCACTGAAATCGATCCTTGCTGGCGATCACTGAAATCGATCCTTGCTGGCGATCCTTGCTGGTGAAGTGTGACGAACGATGAGAGGCGGGGCTTGAGGAGTGTCAAAAATGGCATTGCAGAAATCCCGGTGGCCAAAAGAGTCTCTCTGCCAGCTTCTTTGTTGCAGGGCAGATTGATCCCTGGAGAATGGCGGTTGCCAAGTAGATGAATTTCTACGAGTTCGGGCAATATGACCTTGTCTGCTGCAATGGCGGCAGAATGCCTCCTTGAATCTGCAGGCAGATCGGAGGTGCTCACCCTCACAGCCACCACAATTTAACCCCGTGTCTCCCTGAAATCTGGATTCTCCCCGCGTTGCTGGTTGTTTTGGTCTTGCCAGGTTAGCTAGTCTGTTAACTTCTTCCTCTTGCCTTAAACTCAGTTCTGCCGGTAATACGGCTATGGCTGCAGTGTTGTGGGTGGCAGCAGTGGCAAAAGGCGAGTCCATCTCAGCTAATGATTGAGTGGACATCTTGACAGCCAGTTCAGTAGAAAATGTGAGGTCAGTCATAGTTAACAGACGGCGACGCAAACAGGTGTCCCGAACGCCGTAGACTAGTCTATCCATTAAATAGTCATCAAGATTTTGAAATTCACAGGACTTTGCAGCCCTTCGGAGGGTGGCCACATACTGGTTAATGGACTCACCTTCAGCTTGATTGCGGTGATAGAATGAATACCACCAAGCACATCTAGAAGGTGGTGGGGCATAGTGATTTTTTAAGGTGGCTAGAAATTTGTCCCAAGGTATATTGTGGATGCAGCAAGGGGCGAAGAGGGATATGGAATTTTCTAACATGTCAGTCCTGCAGAAACTTAGGAAATATGACCTTTTGCGGCCCCCAAATAAGTCTTTGTATTCATTTGATATTAAGAAACATTTGAAACGAGTGAGATATGCTTCCCATGACTCGCTGTGAGATCAAAAGGAGGAAAGGTGATGTGAGTAGATATCGCTATTTACCCAGGACGCGTTATTCTCCTTTTCCCTCAGGGTATGAATTCACACCCTGGTGCAGATCCTTGTTGCCAGTATAGTAAATCACCCTGAGACACGGCTGCAGCAGCAACACAACTTTATTAACTTGAACAGAATCCCACAGAAGAACAAGGGAACAGCACACTGACAGGTTATATATACTTGTATTCAACCAATAGGAACCAAACCTTGTTCCCGCCAAAACAGCACCCCCTGTTGTTGCCATGGACATGACAATTATTATTATTGTTATTGTTATCCTTATCCTTATCATTATTATATTAAATTTATGTGCTACCCCTCTCTGAGGATTCACATTTATAACAATTTGCAGCATCCATCCCATAGTCATGTTATAATTTCCAATGGGGTTCCCCTCCCCATAATTTCTGGTAAAATAAACAAACACCACTCACTCAGAACAAAGGATTCACATTTATAACCATATATTTAATTAACAGATACTGCAAAATATTTCATAAAATCAGATCTGAACATATGGGTATCTTCACTTATGACCAGTGAAGGGCTACCAACATTTTTACTACCACACTGTGGGCGTGGCTTATGCAGGAGGTTCTGCATTTTGTTTCAACTTCTTTCAGTGCAAATTGGGTGCTCTGGGGTGAAGCTCCATTTTCACCACCCCACTGCATTCCCCCTCATCCAGGTAGTAGCCCACCCTTGCTTATGACCATAACAACTTATAACTGGAAATCAGATCCTAATTGCAGTTGCAAGTTGATGATTACCTGTAACTCAGAAACTGAATGATTTAGGGCAGTGATGACAGACCTTTTTTTCCTCAGATGCTGAAAGAGCATGTGGGTGTGCTATCGCACAGGTGCGAGTGTCCACACCCATAATTCAATGCCTGGAAAGGACAAAAACAGCTTTCCATGTCCCCTGAGACTCACTGGAAGCTGGAACCAGCCTGTTTCCCAACTTCTAATGGCCCAGTAGAATCATGTTTTGCCCTCTCCAGGCTCAAAGGCTCCCCTGGAGCCAGAGGAGGGTAAAAATGACCTCCCCCATTCCCCCAGAGGTTCTTTGGAAGACAAAAATGCCCCCCAGAGCCTCCATGAAGCCAAAAATCAGCTGGGTGGCATACACATGCATATTAGAGCTGAGCTAGGGCAATGGTTCACCATCACTGATTTAGGGGATGTATAATTTTCTTGCTTTTAAATTATATGTATATATGCAAACACAAACACACAACACCAGCAGGGGTCTGCTCCTAGTTCAGTCCAGTTCTTAGAAACAGTAGCGCCGGTGGCTGGAGAAGAGAAGAGAAGAGAAGATTATGATGTTAGTATTATTTTTTTCTCCCCAGGTCCTTGGGGAGTTTTAAGGTCTATAGGAAAAATAACAAAACAAATCAATATCAAATCATGTTTATCAGCCATTCAGAGTTAAAATAGGAGGTCTCTGATTCTTCATCAATTGGATTGCAAACAAATCCAATTGCACTGAACAGTCATGGCTTCAGTTCACATAATAAGCAACCAATCAAGTTGAATAATACTGTGCAGAGATCTTGCTGGGTCATATCACTGATTCATTTTTAGCAAGAAGACTTCCATGGAAAATGATGACATTGGTGGTGTTTGTATTAGTGCTACTTCCATTGACAGTGTGCAAAGTTTCTAGCTTTAGATGCAATGTTAGTGAGCCTCTTCCTATTCATCATAAGTATTATAAGTCTGGAGATTTCATATTGGCTGGCATCATTTCTCACAGTTATCGTTTCACAAGTCCTACATTTTATCTAAAACGCCCATCTTCGGAGGTTTTTGGTGATTTTGTGTAAGATGCTTTATTTTCTTAATCCTTTCATGTGTGCTCTCCAATTATATTCCAAGTGTGTTTTTCTGTTGCTGTATGTTGTGGGGGAAGGAACTTTGCTGATACAGGCTTGTTTAGTCATTCGGTAGAGAGTAATCTAAAATACTTCCTTTTTCAAATAATGGAGGCAGACTCCATTGAGGAACAGTCAACTTTCAGAGACATAATTCTGGTTCCAATCTTATGTCTCAAATATTTTAAAGATGTGAGTATCTATTTTCAGCACCATGGTCATTTGGCTATGGTGTCCCTCCAAATTAACAGAATAATAGAGGAACATTGGAGGTCTTCTATGTTATTTCAGAAAAATGGTTATTCAATCTCTTCTTTAAAAATCTCCAGTTCAGGAGATGTCTTGAAAGCAAGCCATTCTATAGATTAATTGTTCTCAACCTAGAACTGGGGGGAAATTTCCTAACAGGTCCCATCCAGCTCTGTTATTCTGTTCAGAAATTTCTGATATACATCAATTAGTGGAATTGTTGTTCTCACTGTAAAGTGAAAGAAATTTCTGAAGAAGCTTCTTGGATGAGAAGTGAAACATCTTCAAAGAAAACCCAGAAAGTCCAGTTGCCTCTTGAAAAAGTACCTTTGGGACAACCATGACCTGGATGATTGAGAATCTCTATAGACAATCAATGGAATGATTTGCCTTCCATTCTAGGGCATTTGAAAGAGAGGCACATTGGTTCTTTGATCTAAAATGGATCTGCAAATTATTCCCTGATATCTATCCTATTGGTGATATTAAATATTAAATACTTGATACTCTTACTATAATTTTCCTGAATATTCATAAGAGGAGGAATTCCAATGTAAATTCTATTGTGATTGAGTAATTTCTTCCATCTATTTGTGTATTTTAATCCAAAATCTTTTTGTTGCGGGGCACAACCACCACATGTGAAAGGAGGTGCCTGGATTTTTTTCTGCATTGCCAACAAATCAGATTTAAATTTGGATAAATTTTTGCCATTCATGTCGAAGCCAAATACTATCTGTAATACATTTTATAATATTTCTCTTTGTATGATAATGATTTGGATAATTTTTTATTTCTGTTCCATATCTGTTCCCAATCTGCCAAGTGAATACTGTGTCCTACATTTTGCGACCATGCTATCATGGGTCCTTTAACTAGGTCTTCATTTCTTTTGTATTATAACAGATAATTATAAAATTTAGATATAATTTTGTTTTCCAGGCCTGTCAGATGTTTGTCTAATATACTTGATTCAATTCCAATTCCATTATCTTTCATGTCCATTTTATAACGAGATTGTATTTGGGCATAGGGCCTCCAGTCAATTTCTATATTTTGGTTACTCAATTCTCCTCTATTTTTAAGTTTCCCAGTTTTATCTAAAATGTCCCTGTATTTCAGCATTTTATTTCTGTCAAATGTGTTCAAATATCATTACCTCCATATTTGAAAGCCAGTTTGGAACTTTGATATGTTTCTTTTTAATATCCAACTATGTTGTAATCAATGTTTCTCTAGCCAGGTGCCTTCGAAAGTAGTTGGGATTTTTTTCTTTATTCCACAGAAATCTGAAAGTCCCAAGCCCCCTCTCTTTTTATTGTTTTGTAGGTCTTTTTAAAATTATTCTTGTTTTTTTGTTTTGCCAAATGAATCTTGTTATTATTTTATATAAATGTGTAAATAATTTTCTGTCTAATTTAACAGGAACTACTTGGAATAGATGTAATAATTTCAGAACAGTGTTCATTTTGATGATAGCTATATGACCTAGAAGGAATACCTGTACATTTTTCCATCTTTGAAGATCCGATTCTACTACTAATTTTTTATAATTATTATCCTTTATTGCTGAACATTTGGTTAAGTTAATACCTAAGTATTTAATTTTTAAAACTATTTGTAAACCCAATTCTTCTTCCAGATTCTTTTCTCAAACACCTTCTTTCCTAAGATCACTCTGAATTCTATCATCATCTTTGCTGACAGTTCAAAATTGTAAGATGTCCATTCCTCTCATCATAGGGTCCTAAAACAGCACTATCAACACATCCTGTCTTTGGAATTTGCTTTAAAAGAGATAAATGACAACCCCAATATCTTATCTAATGTCACTCTGGGCTTCCATATCTACAATAATGATTTCAGGGCAAGGACTATTTATCTTGCTTCCATGGAACTTGTCTCCACAAAAGATAAACTTCTCCCAAATTATAGATGTCATGCACAAAATGATCTGGTAGCAGTTATTGGGGGACCTAACTCTGATGTTAAATTCAATATGGCAACCATTCTCTGCATGTACAAGATCCCACAGGTAGGCAGTATGAAGAAAAATAAAAATTGCAATAAAGGTACAAACATGCCCTATCAAATTTGAGGTATTTTTGTTCTGTAGAGATGAGAAAAATAAATAGAAAGAAATTCAAGGATTTAATTTTTAAAGAAACTCTTGGTTCAAGGACATTAAGCAAGAAATGCTGATTATCCATTCCTTTCTTTATGGAGCTAAATTGTATCATGAGTATTAGGAGCAGTTTTGTATGATCGTTAGCAAGGGTGAAATCCTCTAAAGTCTGCTATGAATTTGCTTTGCATGCGCAGATGCAAAACAGACACTACCATGCAGCGCTGAAAAAGGAGCATTTTGAAGCCATCAGAGTCTGCAAAAGTAAGTAAAATAGAGAGAGGTGATCAGCTATGATGCATGATTTAGGATTAGCTAGAAAGCAGGAAATCCTGTTTTTTAGCTAATCTAGATCGTGCTGCACAACTGATCATTGCACAGCTGATCATTAGATATACCAGTTCATATTGTTTCACATGAACCAGCAGCATGTGAACCGGTCCAAATAGGTAGCATTTCACCTATGATTGTTAGTTCCATTCAAGCAACCCACTGCAGACAATTAAGTTCCTTTATTTTATTATTTTCCACCCAAATTGCATATGAAAAATATGATAGGGATTTTTTAAATTTCATTTGCAAAAGAAATCAGATCAAAAGTAAACGGTGAAAAAGAAAATGGAGAAAGAAAGAAAATCTAAGTTTCAGAATATTTATTAATTAGACTTTTATGCCACCCCTCTCCAAGGACTCCGGGAATAGATGATCAACAAATACATGCAGACAAACACACATACTTTTGGAAATATCTTTTCTGGTATTCCCTTTTCATTTAGCTCATATATGGTTCAGATCTAGTGATGGAGAAAAAAACCCAAGGAGTCTTTTTCCATCAGATGTTTCCAAGTGAGGCACTCCAGTATGAGGGTATTCTCGGGTTATTGCTATATTTCAGCTGGAGATGGATTGGAGTGGTTTATTTGAATGATGTTAATGGAGAGAGATTCGTACAGGAAGTGCTCCCCATGTTCTCCAAGAATGGCATCTGTTTTGACATCATACAAAGATTCCCACAGCTAACTTTATCTATCTTTGTTGATCAAATGATGAAGGAGGCACTTGACACACTCGTGTGTATCAGGAAAAGCACTGCAAATGTATTCATAGTCCACGGGGAAATTCAGACTTTCTTTGTTTTGAGAACGATACTTTATTTATCAGAATTTGAGAGTGTACCAATGACAAAAAAGGTCTGGATTATGACAGCTCAAATGGATTTCACCTCAATTCCCTTTCAAGACCATTGGAATTTAGATTTCCTCCATGGCACTTTATCACTTGCAGTGCACATAAAGGAATTGTTTGGCTTTCAGAACTTTGTTCAAACCAGAAGTCCTAAATGTAGAAAAGAAGATGGCTTCATCAAAGCTTTTTGGGAACAAGCTTTTAAGTGTGTGTTCCCTATTTCTCTAGGACATCAAGAGGGGAACATAATCTGCACTGGGGAAGAGAAATTAGACTCCCTTTCTGTATCTGTTTTTGAAACAAGCCTAACTGCTCATAGCTACAGCATCTATAATGCTGTTCATGCTGTAGCTCATGCTCTACATGATATGCATTCAACCAAAACCATGTACAGATCTAGAACAAAGAGAGAAAGATTGAAGCTTCTGCATCTATCTCTGTGGCAGGTACTGTAACTGCTCACCAAGCAGTTATATATAAAATAAAAAAGAGATATAAAATTCTTCTCAATGATTTTATGTACTGATCTGAATAAAGTAGAGTCTAGGTTAACGGCGGTCTTATTTATTTATTTATTTATTTATTTATTTATTTATTTATTATTAGTTTGATTTCTAGGCCTCCTTCTCTTGGGACTCAGGGTGAATATCTGAATTATATTTTTTATAGATTTCATAATTATGACTTACTAAAGTATGACTTACTAAAATATACATATACTCTAAAAAATAATATATTAAGTGATAGCAATAGCACTTAGACTTATGCATTTGCTTCACAGTGTTTTACTGTGCTTTACCTCTCTAAGCGGTTTACAGAGTCAGCATATTTCCTCCTACAATTTTCAATCCCCATTTTACCCACCTCGGAAGGAAGAAAGGCTGAGTCAGTCATGAGCCTGGTGAGATTTAAACTGCCAAATTGCAGGCAATCAGCAGAAGTATCCTGTGTTCTATCCACTGTGACACTATGGCTCATAAATGATATGATTGTCTTCTTGTTACTGATGTCAATATCTTGTTTTTTCCCCTTCTGATAAGTTTATTTAAGTTTCCAGATAAATACTATACAATAACATTAGTCCAGCATTCAACTATTTCATCACTTTTGTCACTTTATTTTATTTAACATAGTTGCCATGGACTAAAAGTTATGTTGACCATAGTGATTATCTTAAATAATGTGACAAGAAGAAACGATTAAAGATAAATAAGGCAATTGGTCCAGATGGCATCCACCCCAGAGTTCTTAAAGAACTCAGATTTATCATTGCTACCCCCCTGACTGATTTGTTTAACCAATCCCTGTTAACAGGAGATGTTCCTGAGGATTGGAGAATAGCCAGTGTTGTACCTATCCACAAGAAGGGCAGTAGAGAAGAAGCTGGTAACTACAGTCCAGTTAGCTTGATATCAGTTATAGTTAAAATGATGGAGACTCTACTCAAAAAGAGGATAAATCAGCCCCTAAAAAACAATAACTTATTGGACACAAATCAGCATGGCTTTACTGAAGGCAAATCATGTCAGACTAATCTCATTGATTTCTTTGACTATGTCACAAAGGTGTTGGATCAAGGTGGTGCCGTGGATATTGCCTATCTGGATTTCAGCAAAGCCTTTGATATGGTTCCACATAAAGAGCTGATAGATAAATTAGTGAAGATTGGACTTAATCCCTGCATAGTTCAGTGGATTTGCAGCTGGCTCAAGCGTAGACATCAGAGAGTTATTGTTAATGGCAAGTATTCTGAGCAGAGATAGGTTACAAGCTGTGTGCCACAAGGGTCTCTTCTGGGTCCTATTCTTTTAAATATGTTTGTGAGTGACATAGGGGAAGGTTTGCCTATTTGCCGATGACTCTAAAGTGTGCAATAGGGTTGATATTCCTGGAGGCGTCTGTAATATGGTAAATGATTTAGTTTTACTAGATAAATGGTCAAAGCAATGGAAACTGCAGTTTAATGTTTTCAAATGTAAAATAATGCACTTGGGGAAAAGGAATCCTCAATCTGAGTATTGTATTGGCAGTTCTGTGTTAGCAAAAACTTCAGAAGAGAAGGATTTAGGGGTAGTGATTTCAAAATGGGTGGGCAGTGTGGTCGGGTGGTAGGAAAAGCAAGTAGGATGCTTGGCTGCATAGCTAGAGGTATGACAACCAGGAAGAGGGAGATTGTGATCCTGCTATATAGAACGCTGGTGAGACCACATTTGGAATACTGTGTTCAGTTCTGGAGATCTCACCTACAAAAATATATTGACAAAATTGAACAGGTCCAAAAACGGGCTGCAAGAATGGTGGAAGGTCTTAAGCATAAAACGTATCATGAAAGACTTAATGAACTCAATCTGTATAGTCTGGAGGACAGAAGGAAAAGGGGGGACATGATCGAAACATTTAAATATGTTAAAGGGTTAAATAAGGTTCAGGAGGGAAGTGTTTTTAATAGGAAAGTGAACACAAGAACAAGGGGACACAATCTGAAGTTAGTTGGGGGAAAGATAAAAAGCAACGTGAGAAAATATTATTTTACTGAAAGAGTAGTAGATCCTTGGAACAAACTTCCAGCAGACGTGGTTGGTAAATCCACAGTAACTGAATTTAAACATGCCTGGGATAAACATATATCCATCCTAAGATAAAAATACAGGAAATAGTATAAGGACAGACTAGATGGACCATGAGGTCTTTTTCTGCCATTAGTCTTCTATGTTTCTATGTTTCTAAATAAGCAACAAATAACAAATTTGCTTAGCACAGTGGTATTTTTATGACCTAAAATAAAACATTTAGGGGTCAGAAAGGTTATTTATAAGTTTCCAGTTTGAATAACTGCTATTCTAGGTTTTCTTTTCATATCTTGTTTACAATATTATTGCTTATAATTTACATTGTTTATAACAAGAATAGAAACAAATCAAAGAGAAAAATAACTTGGAATTATGGAGACATTTCCTAACAGTGAAAACAATTAACCAGTAAAACAGGTTGCCCTCAAATGTTGTGGATGCTTCATCACTGGAGGTTTTTAAGAAGAGACATGTCTGAAATGGTGTAGAGTCTGGGAGTTGAACTAGAACTGGAAGATCCCTTCCAGCTGATTGATTGATTGATTGATTGATTGATTGATTGATTGATTTTCCTTCATTTAGTTTCCTTATTCCTGATTTTAGTTCCATCATTTTCTGAGAACTGTTTCATTTAACAATTCTGCTGATGAAAAAGTTTCCTTTGATGAAAATGGTTCATTAATAACAGGATTTGATGTTATCAATTGGGTCACATTCCCAAACCACTCCTTTCAGAGAATTAAAGTTGGCAAAATAGAACCCATGGCTCTTTCCAAGGAAGGCTTTACCATTCATGCAGAAGAAATTCAATGGCCCAGCCAATTCAACCAGGTAAGAAGCACACTCATAATACCCATCCTGTAAAAAGAAATAAATGAAAAAATAAGGAAAATTTAAATGTAGAAAAGTGTTCACCAAGAATCACCCAATCAATATTGTAACCTGATCCTGGTTTCCAAAATAGCCAAAGTATTCAGTCTTCCTAGAGGCAACTTATTCTAAATTATTCCCATACTGAAAGATTTAACAATCTGGAAACATCTGGATTATGTCCTTCAGTATTCTAACTTCTGCAAATATATATATATATACTCTTTGTTAATCTTTGTCTATCTTTGGTGAGTTCTTGAAACATCCATGCAATTCTAGACTCCATCTGAAGAGTATAAGGAACATCAAACATTTCCTCAAAATAAGTAGATTATCCCATTCAATTCATAAGTGAACTATATATCAGTTCAAAAAGATGTACTTTCCAGTCTCTGGTTCTCCTTTCATTCTTCCACAGACAAAGCCTCTTTCATTATGTAATGATGAATGCCAAATGGGGACTAATAAGGCAAAGAAGGAAGGGAAGCCATTTTGTTGCTATGATTGCTTTCCATGTCCAGAAGGGAAAATTGCAGATCAAAAAGGTAAGAAATCCTGGATAAAGATTTCCATAAAATAATCGGGCGATGGTTAAGGATGATCTTAATTTGTCTATATATCCAACCTATTTTACAAAGTCTATTAAAATTGGCTTATTTTATAGGTCTTAAAGGTGGCTATGGAGGTGGGTGAGGAGAAGGAGGGGGGAAGAGAGAGAGCGCAACAGAATTTTAGTCTTATATACAGCTCCATAGTGCTTTACATCAGTCTCTGGATGCTTTACAAGGTAGAAGTATTATTTCCATATTTCCCTTAACAATCTGAATTCTCGTATTGATTTGGGAAGGGTGGCAGTCTGTGTCAACCTGAACTAGTCAGGATCAAACTCCAGGTTGTGGTCAAGTTTGCCCATAATATTACACTTCTGCTCTAGAGGTAGATAGTGGGGTTGGGGGGGAAAGAGACGGAGAGAGAGATTTATTTCAAGTCACTTAAATTATCTGCTACAACGTCCTACTTGTCAATGAAAAAAATAAATTTTGCTTTCCTTTTCCCTTGGTGGACCTTGATTATTCCTCTTCGCATTCTTTCTTAATTTGTCTGTGTGTGCACACATGTCTGTATAATACAATAAATTGTGATGCTTAGAAATCAATCAGAAATCAACCTAAGCATAGTTCATAAAATTATCTGCTACAACGTCCTCAACAACTACTCCAGCCTCAACCACAATAATACATGAGCACACAACAGATACAAACTCAAAGTGAACCACCCCAAACTTGTCTGTAGAAAATACGACTTTGTGGTTTCGTCACCAAACCATCACAACTGTATCCTTAGACTATCCATGTTGACCTCACCCAATTCCTAAGAGGTCAATAAGGGGTGTGCATAAGCTCACCAGTGTGCCAACCATCCCTGTCTAATTGTTCCCTCTAATCAGTACCCATCTTATGTATATAAACAATGTTATATCTATGTATATTACAAATATGTACTTGACAAAATAAATAAATAAACAAACAGCCCAAGCTTCATCAGGCATATCACTTCAAAGTAACTCAGCAGTGCTATTAAACATTTAGTGGTACTACTAAACAAGAAACACAATAATGAGGGCTGCAAAAATATTTTAGTATGTCTCTTCTGGAGATGTATTTGGAAGTCTACTCTTCAAAATTGTCGATGAAAATAATGTAAAAGTGTTTCTGTTGATTATTTATTTAGCATATAATGAGAACATGACAAAACCAAAATAAACATGTACATACCATACATATAATTAAATTAGATTAGTATTCTGTATTGGTCAAGGATGATTGGACACATAAGGAATTTGTCTTTGGTGCATATGCTCTCCATGTACATAAAAAGAAAAAATACATTCATCAAGAATCATAAGGAACAATACTTAATGATAATTACTTATTTGTAGTATCACCCATCCGCCCCCACTTAGGACTGCATGATTGTCACTTTGATGCTTATATCCTTACAATTTATATTGATTGTTACCTAGTATGATTTGATTACTTATTTGTAGCCTAAGACTACAAATAAGTAATCAAATCATACTAGGAAACAATCAATGTAAATTGTAAGGATATAAGCATCAAAGTGACAATCATGCAGTCCTAAGTGGGGGCGAATGGGTGATAGGAATGATGAGAAGATTAATAGTAATATTAATGCAGACTTAAAGAATAATTTGATAGTGTTCAGGGAATTATTTGTTTAGCAGAATGATGTCCTTTGGGGAAAAAAACTGTTCTTGTATCTAGTTGTTCTGGTGTGCAGTGCTCTAGAGCAGTGATGGCGAACTCAGAGCCATATTTGCTGGCACATGAGCTGTTGCCCTAGCTCAGCTCCAACATGCATATGTCTGCCGGCCAGCTGATTTTTGGTTCACCCTAAAGCTCTGGGAGGGGGTTTTTTAGCTTCCAAAGAGCCTCTGGGGGGTGGAGCATCTTACCTCCCTCGGTTCCAGGGAGGCCTTTGGAGCCTGTGGAGGGCAAAATATGAGCCTACTGGGACCACCAGAAGTTGGGAAACAGGCCATTTCAAGCCTCCAGGATGTACCAGGGGGTGGGAGAAGCTGTTTTTGCCCTCCCCAGGCATTGAATTATGGGTGTGGGCACTCGCGCATGTACAATAGCATGCACCCACATTCTTTCAGCACCTGAGGAAAAAAAGGTTCACCATCACTGCTCTACAGTGTCATTTTGAGTGTAGGAGTTGAAACAGTTTATGTCCAGGATGCAAGTAGTCTGTAAATATTATGAGGCAGTGGTCTCATAAATGAATATCCAATTCAGTTAGCTAAGTGATTACCTCTGACATTTCTTTGTGCAGAACTCCCAAGGAACCAAAAATGCATGTCTTGGGCAATCGTGCACAATATGTTTAACTCTTTGATATCAGTATCATAATGACAACAAGGGAAACCTTTCTCTCCCTACCGATACAGGGGAGAGGAATTGCTTCCAGTATTACATCTAATTTCATTCAATTTTGTTCAGTTGGAATAAAGCAGATTAAAACCAGGTGGATTTTAAAGAGGGAGGTGGGTGGATGTTAAGTGAATTTGTCTTTTCAATGCTGGCCTATGGTATTTCAATCTTGTAATGAAGTGTATCTGAAGAATATTCTTGAATCAAAGACATATTGCTTGAACCATGAAAGGAAATGTTGGTTAATTTAATATTTCTGGGAATCAGAGGAAAGAACATGGATATTCAGCAAATGCATTCGTTGCAGAAGGTGAAAAAGAAAATCCAAATATATAAAGCCACATACACTAATACACTGTGACTTTCTTAACCCTGGTATTCTCTTCGAGTCTGAAAGGACCCGAAATGAAGTTTGAGACCCTGTAAAAAATTTTCCCTGCATATCTGAAACTTGAAATTCCATGACTTTTTCTCATTTGAGGGGTTCTTTCTAAGGGTGGGGTGGGGTTTGGGGGGTGTATAGTTTTTGCTGGGCAAAAAAAGTTACCAATTTTACCCTCTGGGTCCTTTTAGACCCAGAGTATAAAAGGGTTGGTTCTACCTACTGGAATGGTCTTTTTGAATACTTTTTTCACTATTATGCTTATTTGAACATTTCTGAACACAATGATATGAAAATTGAAATGAAAAAATTAATGCTTATTTGTTTATTTTGCTCAGAAAAGCCCGCCCCCCATTTTTGTGAAATTTTCTTCATTTTCATCTAGATTAGGCTGCAAAATCTTACTTTTTTTTGACCATCTTTGGCATTGAAATACTAATTTGAACATTTCTGAACACAATGATATGAAAATTGAGATGAAAAAGGGATGCTCATTTGTTTATTTTGCTCAGAAAAGCCTCCCCCCCATCTGTGTGCACTTTTTTCAATGTATGGATAGAATACCCTGCCAAATCAGAATTTTTGACCATCTTTGGCATTGGCATACTAATATGCCAACTAATGGGGGGTTGAGCATTTATGAGCAAAATAAACAAATAAGCATTCAGTTTTTCACTTCAATTTTCATATTATTGTGTTCAGAAATGTTCAAATTCGTTTCCCAACACCAAAGATGGTCAAAAAAGTCAGATTTTGCAGCCTAATCTAGATGAAAATGAACAAAATTTCACAAAAATGGAGGGGCGGGGTTTGATGAGCAAAATAAACAAATAAGCATTAATTTTTTCACTTCAATTTTCATTTCATTGTGTTCTGAAATGTTCAAATTAGTATACTAGTGAAAAACATATTAAAAAAAAAACTATTCCAGTAGCTAGAACCAACCTTTTTTACTCTGGGTCACATATGACCCAGAGGACTCCAAGTGTTCCAAACATTTTTTTTTTCATTTCATTATGTTCAGAAATGTTCAAATTAGTATGTCAATGCCAAAGATGGTAAAAAAAAAAAATCTGATTTGGCAGGCTATTCTATCTATAAATTGAAAAAAGTGCACACAGCCGTGGGGGTGGAGACCCTTTTCTGAGCAAAATAAACAAATAAGCATCCATTTTTTCAATTTTCATTTCATTATGTTCAGAAATGTTCAAATTAGTTTCCCAATACCAAAGATGGTCAAAAAAAGTAAGATTTTGCAGCCTAATCTAGATGAAAATGAATAAAATTGCACAAAAACAGGGGGTGGGGTTTGATGAGCAAAATAAACAAATAAGCATTATTTTTTCACTTCAATTTTCATTTCATTGTGTTCAGAAATGTTCAAATTAGTATGCTACTAAAAACATATTCAAAAAGACCATTCCAGTAGCTAGAACCAACCTTTTTATACTCCGGGTCTAAAAGGACCCAGAGGGTAACAAGTGTATAGTAAATGCGAGGATAGTACCAAGGTTAATTCATATTTTTCTTGGATTTAATAGTGTTAAAAATATTTACATTTTTTTAGAGAATGGAATGTCAGGGTTAAGCATATCCTGAGGTAATATCTCAATGCAGAACGAAGGCCTATGTTGAGAATGCTAAGTCATTCTGAGGCAATTTAGCATGCAGCAACCTCATCAGGTGAAAAGTATTTAAATATGCAAGAGCTCTCTCTGACATCTGATCCTGCTATGTGTGAAGTGTGCTTTGAAGATGCTGAACATATCTGTTGGTTCCTGTGAGTTATTGTAACTGAAATAGTTGTAGTGAGATACTAGTGAGATACTAGTGTGATGTATGTATAGTATAGATAGTATACAGCAGTAGTGTAAATAAGAAGTAAATATATTTTTCCAAGACTTCCTGCTGCTGCTGTGTTTCATTGAAGACTTCAACTCCATAATTTACTGGTCTGTGGCTGGCTGGTTGGGTTGGTTAGCTGGTTGGGCTGATTTGCTGCTTGGGCTGGCTAGTTTCCGCAAATGCAGCTCTGATATGGAAACTGTATTCTGGAATGATCTAGTACTTAACTAGAAGATGTTTTAGAATGTTCATAGCAAAAGCAATAAGACTTATATACCACTTCACAGTGCTTTACAGCCCACTCTAAGTGGTTTATGGAGTCAACCTATTGCTCCCTACAATCTGGATCTTCATTTTACCCACCTCAGAAGGATGAAAGACTGAGTCACCCTTGAACTTGGTGAGGTTCTAACTGCCAAATTGCAGCCAGCCAGCAGAAGTAGCCTGCAATACTGCATTCTAACTATGGCACCACCTGTGGCTCATTGAAATAGAAATAAAAATCCAGATTATGTATTTCAGATATGGATATTTGCAGACATTGTTCAGATTATCATTATCCAAACCCTATCCAGGATTCATGCATTCCAAAGAAGAAAACCTACTTGTCCTATGGAGAACCTTTGGGCAGCACTTTGGCTAGTTTTGCTCTTTGCGCCACTTGTCTCTCTGCTTTCATCCTGGGAATCTTTGTTAAATACCATGATACTCCCATTGTCAAAGCCAACAACCGGAACCTGACCTATGCTCTCCTTGTTTCACTCTTCTTCTGCTTCCTCTGCACTCTCCTATTCATTGGCCATCCAAAGAAACTGACTTGCTTCATTCGACAAACTGCATTTGGCATGATCTTCTCAACAGCAGTTTCTTGCATCTTGGCCAAAACCATTGTGGTGGTTCTAGCATTTACAACTATCAAGCCAGGGTTCAGGATGAAGAAATGGATGAGCCAAATGTTGACCAACTCCATCATTCTTTCCTCCTCACTGATTCAAGTCACCATTTGTACTGTGTGGCTGGCCATTTCTCCCCCATTTCCAGATGTTGACATGCATTCAGTGCCAGCAGAAATTATTGAAGAATGTAATGAAGGTTCGGCTTTCATGTTTTACTGTGTCTTGGGCTTTATGGGTTTCCTGGCCATTGTCAGCTTTGTAGTGGCTTTTTTGGCCAGGAGATTGCCTGACACGTTTAATGAAGCTAAGTTTATTACCTTCAGCATGTTGTTGTTTTGCAGTGTTTGGATGTCTTTTGTTCCAACTTACCTAGGTACCAAAGGGAAGTACATGGTGGCTGTGGAGATCTTCTCCATTTTGACCTCCAGTTTTGGGATACTGAGCTGCATCTTTTTCCCCAAATGCTACATTATTTTGCTGAAGCCAAATCTTAACACAAGGGAACAGCTAACAAGAAAAAATAAACTGTGAACAATGAACCTGAAATAGTGTAAATTTATTCTCAAAAACAGGCTTCTCTAGTATTAACCTTTATATGTGTGTTATTTCACACATTGTTTGTGCCTTAGGTAAAAGCTGACTCTTTACCTCTAGTGTCATTATTTTCGTATATGTGGTTTAAATATGAATTCTTCTTAGGAGGCTTTGCTGTCTTTAAATATTATGAAACATCCAAAGTCTGTGCAAGCAAAATGGTGCTAAAATGTGAGATATGTTAGCTATTTTATATCCTTTATATTCTTATATAATCTTCAAATTCTGATCCAAGAACCTTTAAAGACATTCTGAATTTCTCTATTAAAAATTATGTGTGTGAGAGAGGGGAGAGGGGTGGAGGGAGAGAGTGGGAGAGAGATGACAGTATAATCTCTCCTTGGTAGAAAAATTCTTTCAAATCTCCGTATTTCTCTTTTAGATCATTATTGAAATTTGCAAATAAAATTGTGATAATTTGTCAATCTCATCTTTTTAGCTTCTTTTTTAAAATGCAAAATTTGATTATTTTTCTGGGAACCTGCTCATTATTTCCAAAGACAAAGAGAGAGTAGCAGCATATACTTTTACTCATTTAACAATAAATAATTAAGATGACTTGAATTACAAACTGTGATATTAACTGGCTCCCACACAGAGTGGGAAATGTGTGTGTGTGTGTAAAAGAGTTACTAGACAAATATATGTTAATGATGACATAGAATAGAATAGAATAGAATAGAATAGAATAGAATTTTTATTGGCCAAGTGTGATTGGACACACAAGGAATTTGTTTGGTGCATATGCTCTCAGCGTACATAAAAGAAAATATGTGTAACATATGTGTAACTATTAAAATAGAATAAGAATTGAAGAAGAAACTGCATGTAAATAGGAAATCTGGTTTGCTCAAATACCTAAAACTATACTGAGTTGAAAATAAATAAACACAGCAATGAAAGGAGGGAAAGGAGAGTTTATTTATTTTATTTAATTTATTTATTTTGTCCAATACATAATACACATCAAAGAGAATAGATATGTAATAATATAAATAAAGAAAAGAATAGAAGAAAAGATATAAAAGTATAGGTGAACATATTTGAAAGGAAGAAAAGATAAATGAGATAAGGAGAGACAATTGGACAGGGTACGGAAGGCACACCGGTGCACTTATGCACGCCCCTTTGAGTTGAGTAGAAGGATAAGAAGGAAGAGGAGGGAAGATGAGATGAAGGGGGAAACAGGGAAAGAAAGAAAGAGAGAGAGAGAAAGAAAGAGAAAGAAAGAAAGAAAGAAAGAAAGAAAGAAGGGGAAGAGCCGGCGGAGAAGAAAAGGGGGAAAGGAGAAAAGGGAAAAGGAGAGAAGAAGGGAGGGAAGGAGAAGAGAGAGAGAGAGAAAGGGCTGTTGTGGAATAAGGAGATGATATGGAATGACAGAAGAGCAACCTCAACTATATGTTTTAAGTTTAGGAAGGAATATATTAATATGAATCCTAAAAGATGCAGTAAGTGATTATTAATGGTTAAGGGATTATATATATATATATTTGTGTATATGTGTGAGAAATAAAAAATAAAAAAATAAAGGGAAAAAAGTTAAATGTTAAAGGATTAAAGTTAAAAAATTAAAAGTTAAAGGAACTTGTTCACATTTTCTTCTTTCTTTTTTTAAAAAATTATTAAATACACATGACAATACAACACTCAACATAGACAACACTAAACAAACAGTTGGGGCTTTCTAAAATAAGCTTTAATCAGATACAATCATATTTAGTTTTTTCTATCAAACAATACATTAGTATTCAGTTATATTACTTTATTTTTTACATATATTGCTTTTACATATATACATTGCTATAGCTATTTCTAAAAATAAGTTATTTAGTTAAATTTTTCTGTTTTTATTAGAGCAGTGTTTCCCAACCTTGGCAACTTGAAGATATTTGGACTTCAACTACAAGAATTCCCCAGCCAGCAAATGCTGGCTGGGGAATTCTGGGAGTTGAAGTCCAAATATCTTCAAGTCGCCAAGGTTGGGAAACACTGTATTAGAGGTTACAGTGATGGGCTACCAAAATTTTTACTGCCACACTGTGGTTGTGGCTTATTTAGTGGGTGTGGCTTATAGTCATGTGACTGGGTAGGAGTGATTTGCTGGCCATATGACTAGGGTGGCTTAAAGATCATGTGACTGGGTGGAAGTGGCTTGGACTCTTTTTCAGTTGATTAAGTCCCATTATTTCAATAGCTACAAAAAGGACAAATGTTAGACATTTGATTTGTTGAGGAGCAAAGTAACATTTTAAGGTTTTGTACTGAACCCACAAGGTTCAGTAAGATAACAGATTAGGGAAGTAGTTCAATTTCCTTTAATTGCTATAAAAGTTCAATTCTCAATAAGGATTAAAATGATTAAAGTGTTTATGGGTAAAAACATACTATTTAATTATTTCCTATTTTATGAGTAAAAGTAATTGAGGATCATACTAAGGTACTAGAGAAGGAAGGACAATAAAAAAACTTTTAAGTATTCAATAAATAGTGCCTAAACTTACTACCCTCAGTGCTTCCCCCACCCCCCAATGAGAGCAGTAGCCCATAACTGGTTACACCTCTTATTTTGTTTATTTCTTCTCTCTCTCAGCCAATCATATTTTCAAAGACTCAGAAAAACACTGCCAGTGATTTATGATGATAATGATGATATTTTCCCCATGCAATGCTGAAATTAACTATGTTGACTTCTCTGTTCCTTGGGGGATGATTAGATCTATTGGAAAAACAAGTGTGTTTAAAATCTGTTTATTTGTCATTGAAAGCTAGAAATGAAATCCATCATTTTTCCTTAGTTGAACAACAGATAATTTGCAGGCAATAATCATGACTTCAGTTCTCACAATTAGCAATCACTCAGGTTGTACAGTTCTATAGAGAGACTAGTCAGATGAGTTACATAGAAGATGATAACTCTGGTATTGTTGGTGTTAATGCTACTTCCATTGGCGGTGTGTAAGATTCCTAAGGTTAGATGCAATGTTAGTGAGCCTCTTCCTATTCATCATAAGTATTATAAGTCTGGAGATCTCATCATGGCTTCTATTATTTCTCACACTTACCGGTTTTCAAATCCTACTTCCTATGAAAATCGTCCTTCGTCTGCACTCTTTGGTGACTTTGTGTAAGGCATTTGATCCTCTTAATCATGCTGCATGCATTTTCCAATTATATTTTACATCTGTTGCTGTGTGTTGGGGGAGAGAGGGTACAGATTTGATGCAGAACTGTTTAGTTGTTCAGTAGAAATTTTTTTCTAAGAATGGAAGCAGGCTCCATTTTCATATGGGGCTGTCAGCCTCCATGCCGCTTACTTTCTTCAGTTGCCACAGAAAAGGGGGGAGTTCTAGGTATTTGGGAGGAGAGGGGATCGAGTGCTGGAGATGTCTCGATATGTGTCTGATTAAGTTCTATTCATATACTCCACGGCTGAATTCACATGTTTCTGGCCAGCTCAAGGTCAACAGTTTCTGCAAACCAGATGCAAAGACTCTACCTAAGGAGATGGCCATTTGACATTTGGGGGGCATTGGGATGGGATGGCCAACCTTGGTCTTTGAGGGGAGGGATTTGGGATTTCTATATATAATTTTTGCACCTTTTGCCTCAGATTTTGCTTTCAACTTGTTGCTATCAGTTCTTATCCAGTAAATGTACCTTTCTCTACAATCATGGAGTTGGGGTTTTTCTTTCATGGGCTTTGAGTGGAGAGACCTCTGATGTGGACCATATTTCTGCCTTATACACAAAGAATTTAAAATTGTTAATATTTCTTTATTAACTGGATAATACACATTTTTAAGGGAACATTTTAGCAAGAGCAGAAAGAAGCATGTACACACGTTCTAATTTAACTTACACGTTAGTGTTGTAAATTGAATTAAAGATTTATTTGTGAGACTAATTCCCTCCTCACCCACATCTCTGTCTGCTCCATTTAAATGGTCTAAATGTCTACTGCAGTGGTTGAAAAATGGAGACAATACCTGGAGAAACAGTTTTTAATTTCTCTAGTACCTGTAATGTTAATTTATTAATAATTAATGTCAATTTGGATGTACTGCACAAGTTGAAGAATGAGAAAGGAATAAGTAGCAAAGAAAATTTCAAGGTAGCATCTTAAATACAATATTTTCAGTCTTATTCTGGGTGAGAGAGAATGTCGGCAATGGGAGAGCCAAGATACATAAAGTCAAAGATGACCTCCAGTTGGTAAAGTGGCCACCACATTTCTCTAGACTCAGAAAGAGAGTATGGCTTAATAAGAAGCTGACAGAACATACAAAGATCCAGGTTTATAGAGCCTGTGTCCTGAGCACACTCCACGAATCTTGGACCCTTTACACACAGCAAGAGTGAAAGCTGAACACCTTCAATATGCACTGCCTCCGAAATATCCTTGGCATCCCTTGTCATGACAAAGTTCCAAATAGCACAGTCTGGAAACACCATGTTGGAATTTCTAGCATATATACACTATTGAAACAGCGACATCTTTGCTGGCTTGGTAAGGGATGTGCACCAGCATTTCTCTCTTATTAGTACCAATATCATATATATAAACAGTATTATTTATGATATGTATGATTGTTTTTATGTTAAGGGTTTTTTATTGTTTTTTAAATATTGGATTTGTACTGTTTTTTGTTGTTGTTATGAGCCGCTCCGAGTCCTCGGAGAGGGGCGGCATACAAATCTAATAAATAAATAATAAATAAATAAATTTATTTATACACTACCAATACATACTAGACAAAATCAATCAATCAATCAATCAATCAATCAATCTCCTGTATGATGAATTAGTGCAGGGAAAGTGCCCCAGAGGAAGACCACAGCTGCGATATAAGGATATCTGTAAGAGGAATTTAAAGACTTTGGGAATGGACATTAGCAGCTGGGAAACCTTGACCTTTGATCATTCAGCTTGGTGGCTAAAAGCACAGCATGACATTTGTTTGGCAGGCTGAGGCAAAGAGACAGTCCCAGAACCAGTGAAATCTGGGATCTGGCAGGGGACAGAATGGTTCCGCTCTCAGTGTGGAAGGGATTGCCACACTAAATGCTGTTCTAGGAACTCTTTCCAGAACATGATATCATGGTCTTTCAAGATTGAAGGTTGCCAATAAAAATAATCTGGTTGACTTTCATTTATTTGAGGATAATAAAGGGAGAAAATGAGCTACCCATTATGATGGCCATGGATTCTGTAGGTGTTATTCTTCCCCAAAAAAGAAGACACACAATAAGGGAACCAAAAATTCACAGTGTTGCCTAGAAGGAACATATAATAGTTTTGTAATATTCCACAAAAATATGGTCATTAATATTAAGAACCCAAACATTCAAACTCAATAATGTGTTCCTTTGCCAAAGCTCTGCATTTTTAACTTTTTTTTAACCACAGTCCCAAAAGGTGTGATTGAAAATAGGATTTAGGAGGATGCCTCTGCCTATTTTCAGTGTTCAACAAATCACTTTGAAATCTGAAATGTATGGAGGTCATCATAAGAAGAACCATTGATTTGTTAGGTCAATAACAATGAGATTATATGACCATTTCAATTTTGAGCACCATGCTGAAAAAGTTAGGTCTACTAACTTGTCCATTCCTAAAATTATTACGGTAAAACAGTCTTTCAAAAAAGATTGAAGGAAGTTGTACTAAGTCCCTAGAAGTACTTGCATTTCAAGTTCAGTAGAAACTGGAGAAACAGATTCAAATTGAAAGTATATAAAACTATTCTGGGGAAAAAAAGCACCAAGAGATATTTGGAAAATAATTTCACATGTTTTGTGCTTTAATGTGGTTGGGGCATATTAGCATTCTGAAGAAAAATCTTTAGAGAAGTTACAAAGTTCTTCCAGGACAAGGACCAAGCAATTTAATTTCAAATAAGATGCTTGTTATCATTTTTAGCTATTCATTTTTCTTGTAGAGTCATGAAACAGAACTACCAACATATCTTGACTTTGGAATTTGCTTTAAAGGAGATCAATGACAACACCCAATTCCTACCTAACATCACCCTGGGCTTCCATATCTACAATAATGATTTCAGTGCCAGTGTTATTTATCTTGCTTCCATGGAACTTCTGTCCACAAAAGATAAATTCTTTCCAAATTACAAATGTGATGCCCAAAATAATCTGATAGCAGCCATTGGGGGACCTAACTCTGATGTCTGTCTCAACATGGCAACAATTCTCTGCATGTACAAGATCCCACAGGTAGGCAGTATGAATATACCTTAAGTATTGAAGAAGGAAGAACACCTTCTCTAAAATCTGAGGCATTTTTCTAACCATGTTATATATGAACAAAATAGAAACAAATCCAAAGACTTAACTTAAAGAGAAACTCTTCATTCTGGGGAAGAATGTATCAGTTCCATTTTGAGTTGTCTGTTTATCTTCATTGAGGTAGATCATGTCACAAGAAGAGGAAGTAGACCAGTGGTGGGTTGCTCCCAGTTTGGCCCAATTCGGCGAACCGGCAGCAATGGCAGGAAGCTCCACCTATCTGCCCAGGATGCTTCTGTGAAGAAATGTTGCACGTACACATGAGTGCATACACAAACTGGTAGCAATGGAATTTGCAACCTACTTAGACATGATTTGATAGTCAGATTCATGTAAATAAATTCAGGGAACCTATTTAGGGGGAGAAGAGATACTTGCCCTACAAAATAAAATGGTAAAAAATTGACGCATTTGAAGTTTTTTGTGATTTTGAAACTGAAATCCAGGAAAATTGAATCATAAACAATAATACAAGAATGAAAAACAGAACCAAAGCATCAGAAACATTGATTTCTTATTGATTTCTTTTTTGAAATATATGTTTTTGATTTTCTCTTTTTATTTAGGTCACATATGGCTCTGCTCTATTAATGGAGAAGCAAACCGAAGAAGTTTTTTTTCAGCAAATGTTCCCAAGTGTGGCACTCCAGTATGAGGGTATTCTGAGGTTATTGCTATATTTCAACTGGTTGTGGGTTGGGGTGGTTTACCTGAATGATGTTAATGGAGAGAGATTTGTACAGGAAGTGCTCCCTATGTTCTCCAAAAGCGGCATCTGCTTTGACGTCATACAAAGATTCCCGCAGCTAACGTTTTCTGTATTTGCTGATCAAATGGTGAAGGAGGGCTTTGAAACATTCCTGGGTATCACGAAAAGCTCTGCAAATGTATTTATTGTACATGGTGAAATCCAGACCATCATTATTTTGAGAATGGTGCTTCACTTCTCAGAATTTGAGAACATACCAATGGTAACCAAGGTCTGGATTATGACAGCTCAAATGGATTTCACCTCAATTCCCTTCCAAAATGACTGGAATTTAGATTTCATTCATGGTGCAGTATCGCTTGCGATGCACAAAAAGGAATTGTCCGGTTTCCAGAAATTTGTTGAGGACCAACATCCTAAAGAGAAAAGAGAAGATGGTTTCATCAAAGCTTTTTGGGAACAGGCTTTTAACTGTGTATTTCCTGTTTCTCTGGCAGACCAAGAAGGGAGCACAATCTGCACTGGGGAGGAAATATTAAACTCTCTTCCTGCATCTGTTTTTGAAACAAGCCTGACTGCTCACAGCTACAGCATCTACAATGCTGTCCATGCTGTGGCTCATGCTCTGCATGTTATGCACTCAAACAAATCCAGGTTCAGATCAAGAAGAAAGGGAGGGAGATGGAAGCATCTGAATAAGTCATTGTGGCAGGTAATGGTCTTCCAAGCTGACATACTGTATGCATACTTGTTCAGCACATTTGTGCACAGTATGAAGTGGATATCAAGATTAGTGATTTTCAACATGTGGTCCATGGGGGAAGGGACATGATGTAATCACATGAGGCAGTAGTGGGTTCTAAATGCTTTTGCTACCAGTTCGTGTGTTTACATGCTGCTTCTACATAGAAGCATCCCAGGAAGATGGGCAGAGCCTCCCGCTGCTGCTGCTACCAGTTCACCGAACCGGGCTGAACCAGAAACAACCCACCATGACATGAGGTCTGCAAAGGCTTGAAGAAGTGTTCTGATTTAAACCTTCAGTTAAGTCTTAGAAGTCCAAGATCATGCTCCCTGGACACAAAAGATATTTAAAGGGTGTCTGTTGTGAAGGTATAGCAATAGCATTATTCATTCATTCATTCATTCATTCATTCATCCATTCATTCATTCATTCAAATTCTAAGCCTCCCAAATCCTTCTGGACTCTGGGTGGAAATAACACTTACACCTAACATTTAGACTTACAATATAAATCGCTTCACAATGCTTAACAGCCCTCTCTAAGCAGTTTACAGAGTCAGCATATTGCCCCCAATAACCTGGGTCCTCATTTTACCCAAATTGGAAGGATGAAAAGCTGAATCAACCTTGAGCCTGGTGAAATTTGAACTGCCAAATTACAGGCAGGCAGCAATCGGCAAAAGTAGCCTGCAGTATTGCACTCTAACCTCTGCACCAACCTGGCTCTTAAAGAAAGGAGTCACTGATTTTAATGGCACAATAGTTAGACTACAGTACTGCAGGCTATTTCTGCTGACTGCAATTTAGCAAATCCCACCAAGCTCAAGATTAATTCAGCCTTCCATTTTTCTGAGGTGGGTAAAATGAGGACCCAAATTTTTGGTGGCAATATGCTAACTCTGTTACATTGTTGTTTTAATTAACTGTTTAGAGAGGACTGTAAGGAACTGTAAAGCGCTATATAAGTCTTAGTGCTATTGTTATTGCTAGATCAATTACAGTCTTCCCCCCACCCCTGCATACATAAGCACTTCTTTAACTCCATAAATATTTTCTTATTCCAGTTGCACCATTACCTGAGAAGTGTTTCATTTAACAATTCTGCTGGGGAACAGGTTTCTTTTGATGAAAATGGTTCATTAATCGCAGGATTTGACATTGTAAATTGGGTCACTTTCCCAAACCAATCCTTTCAGAAAGTAAGAGTTGGCAAAGTGGAACCTTTGGCTTACTCTTTAAAAATGTTATCCATTTACGAAGATGATATTGAATGGCCACATAGATTCAACCAGGTAAGGACTTAATTCATATTGTAATACTTTAAATAACTTTCTGATATTAAAAAACAACAACAGTTCAGACCATATAGCCCCTGAATAATTTACCTATCATTGGATAATTCTTTGAAACTATCTCAATTTATCTCTCTTATTCTCTCTAGATATTTCAAGATTCTTCTGTCACTCATTTTACCTTCCCAATGTAACAATAGCACTTAGACATATATATCACTTCACATGGTTTTACAGCTTTCTCTAAATGGTTTACAGTACCTACAGTGGGTGGACAAAGAAATGGAAACACCTTGCAGCTCTTCCATGGAATCCAGATTTGTGAAGTTCCCTTCGAACAGTTTTTGTGGAAACTGGGTTCTGTACGTGTCTATTGAGCTCTGCAGTGATTTTAGGAGCTGCGGTCTTGCGATCCGCTCTAACAATTCACTTTAGATTCCGACGGTCTCTCTCAGACAACTTCGACTTTCGACCAGACCTGTGCTGGGCTGAGGACATTTTCCTTTCTCTTTCAAAAGCAGTAATTACTTTTGAGACATTACCTCTTGAAATGCCAAACATTTGGGACTTATCTCCAGGTTAACAGTGTCCAATGAATGGCAAAGGCTTCTTTCTCCCAGGTGGTCCATCTCCTCTCAGTCACTATCAGTTTTTGGGAGATGAGCACATGGCAGGAGTTGGCCTTTTTCATTCTTTTGCAGCAGCACTGCCACCACAGCCATATCAATAGCATCTGAATGAATGATGAATTGTCATTCAGAATCAGGGTGCTGTAGGATTGTTTCCTGGGAAAGAGCCACTTCAGTCTTTCAAAGGCTTTCTGGCAATCCATTGTCCAGCCAATTGGTTGATTTGGGTTTGGCTTGGTGGGCATCAGGCCTGTTTTTAGCAGCTCTGTCAGTGGGAGGGCTACTTCAGCAAAGGACCAGATGAATTGCCTATAAAAGTTCACGAAACTTTGCAATTGCTTGCAAGTGTGTGAGGGTTGCCAATTGAATACTCTCTCACTTTCCCCAGATCCATCTCAATTCTGTCCTTGGAGATACAGTATCCCAAATAGTCCAGTGAAGTTAGTGGAACTTGCATTTGGAAAGTTTCATATATAATTTGATAGCTAGGAGTTTTTTTAAAGACTTGTTGCACCAGGTGCTCTTCCAACATGAGAATATCATCTAAATACACAAGCATCCCCTTGTACAAGTGGGGATGGAGCACCTTGTTGATGTACTGCATGAAAACTGTGGGGGTTCCCTGCAGTCCTAAAGGCATCACCTTGAATTGGAAGCTTCCTAGCAGGCAGTTGAATACAGTTTTTCATTCATCCCCCTCCCTGATTTGGATGCAATAATATGCTTCTCTCAAATCTAGCTTGGTAAATATCTTGTCTCTGGACAAGTGGTTTAGCATGTCTTTCATGAGGGGAAGGGGATAGGTGTCCTACACACACTCTACATGTATGCCCCATAAGTCAACACATTTATTTGTTTGTCTGCCTGCCTGCCTGCCTGCCTGCCTGCCTGCCTGCCTGCCTGCCTGCCTGCCTGCCTGCCTATCTATCTATCTATCTATCTATCTATCTATCTATCTATCTATCTATCTATCTATCTATCTATTTCATTTTTATGCCGCCCTTCTCCTTAGACTCAGGGTGGCTTACAACATGTTAGCAAAAGCACTTTTTAACAGAGCCAGCATATTGCCCCCACAATCTGGGTCCTCATTTTACCCACCTCGGAAGGATGGAAGGCTGAGTCAACCTTGAGCCGGTGATGAGATTCTGATCCCCACATCTTTCTTCTTCTTGAATAGCATGGGGGCAGCAACCCTCAATTTTGCTGGTTGGATGAATCCTCTCTCCAAGTTAGCATCAATATACCTCCTCAACTCCTCCAGTTCCTCTGAGGACATGAAATACGTCTTCGGCTTTATGAGTATTACATCTCTCTTGAATTCTATTGTGCAGTCTGTCAGTTGGTGTGGGGAAAGTTTGTTACATTCTTCCTCAATAAATACCCTCTCTAAGTCTTGATATTCTGGGTATCTGATGGAGTGGCCTCCCTCACAGGGGCTGCCAGTTGACAATTGGCATCAGCCCATCTCAATGCTTCTGGTTCCTCAGAGGGGATGTCAGTTGACATGCACTGTTAACTTCTGCTACCCATCCTCCCATCTTATGGTGGGCATCCACTTGCCTAGCCATACCAGACTCAGGATGATGGCTTCTGACATCTTGGGGGCCATTATGAAATGAAGACTTTTGTAATGTTGCCCATCCTTAATGCTACATGCTTGGTGAGGAAAGTAGTCAGGGCTCCCCTGATTAGCGATCCGTCCAGCTGTTGAAACTGGATGGGGCTCACTAGGGTCCTAGTACAGATACCCAGCTTTTTCACCACTACCTTACTGATTAGGCACTGTGAGCAACCCCTATCTGTTATGGCATCTACCTCCTTCCTTTTCTATTTTGGGCATTTTTATTTTTGTCTTTATGAGGAACTGGCGAACTGCTTCACTCACAACCATGTCATCTTCATTGCTGCCCCTTTCATCCCAACGGGTTACTCCTTCTTCTGTAGGTGACATCTCATCATTATCTGGAGGGGAAGCTTCTCTTCCATCTGCAGCACCAGCTGTCCTAATCCAACAGTCTTGGGGCCCTCTTCCTGGAAGTAGGATGTAGCCTGGCCTTTGGCTAAGGGATGGGGCTGGTGCCAGACACTGTGTGGCATGGTGGACAACCTGACCACACTGATAGCACTTTATGCCCCTCATTGGCTTGAAGTGAATGGTTGCTGTGGTCTTAGGTGAAACCCTAGAACCCACCTTTTTCTGGCTGACCAGTTGATGGGTGTTTCCTTTCACTTTTTGACCACCTGGTCCAGAGCAATGGTGATAGAATACCAATCTTGAACTCTGCACGATACTCCCCGGATCTTTCAATTCTGAATACAGAGCATCTCAGAATATGTTCATCAAAAGGCATTCAGACCAGACCTGCACCATTCCTGGCCGCTTTTCTAAACTCACTGGGTACTCAGCTTGCCTTAACATTTGGATCTGTTCCTCAACATCTAGTTACTGGGCCTCATCACACAATCTGACCCTCATCAACTAGATGAAGTTGCCCATGTCATCTAGCTCAGGGGCTTTTCATCGAGAGTTCAGCCACCCATTCTGCTGTTTCACCCTCATTTCATGCCCATGGTTATCTTGTCAATCAGCTGCCTATTTGTTTGGTAGAAGTCCCTGGATTCATTGATATAAGTCCACATTCAATGCAGGAAATAGGATAGCTTCTTCAGGTCACCATCAAATATGGCAGCTGGCCTTGATGCAGCTGGTGGGGTGACAGCCTGACTTGACCCCCTCCCTGTTGCCTCTGTTGGCCTAGGCCCCATGTTGCCCCATCTACAGATAGGGGCCCAGCCACTGGGTGGCCCATACCTGACATTATAGGGGTCTGCTGTGCTGCCCCCCTCCATGGAGCTTCTCTGGAAAGGAGAATTTTGGCTATGATTTGGGGATTGTCCAACTCATGGTTAAGCATTCAAACCAGTCAGGGACATCCGTCAATGACTGAGAAGCTGGAATCTTTCATTTTCAGAGCGGATTGTGAGCATAATTTCTTGCTATCACCATTCCTGAGCCAAGAGCAGCCCAGTGTCCAGGGGGCCTCTCTTCCCTTGGGGGTGAGGACTCAGACCCCCGACTGCACCTTGCAAAGTATACTCTACTCTGGATCTCACTCTTTTCAACCTCTCCAGCAGCTATAAATTCCTGGGGTGGATAGTAGAGGACCTGGAATTCCCCAGCAGTTTTTTTTCCCTTTGTTTTCCTACCCCCAAACTAAGGTGCATCTTATCCTCTGAATGCTCTTGAAAAATGGCTGTATTGTGCTATTTCTTAGCTCATAAATATATAATTTATAATTATAAATTACTTACTCTTTTCATTTTTGACCAGGCATGGCCGCTTTCTCTCTGTAATGACAGATGTCATGGAGGCACCAGTAAGACAAAGATAGAAGAGAAGCCAAACTGTTGCTATAATTGCCCTCCATGCCCTGAAGGGAAAATTTCAAACCAGACAGGTAAGAGATACAATAAAGAGATGTTGGTTGTGACCTTCAATCCCACAGAATCATTCAAAATGTAGGGGTGATTTGCTTTCCCAAAAGACTATTGTGGTTGTGCATACTCTACAATATTTCAATAGAAGTCTATCTAGATTGTTCTGCTAATGCTTTCTTTTCCAGATATGGATGACTGTTTCCAATGTCCAGAGGATAAATATCCAAACTATGACCAAGATTCATGCCTTCCAAAAGATATAAGTTTCTTGTCTTATGAAGAATCTTTAGGTATCAGTTTGGCCATATTTGCTCTTTCCTTCTCTTTTCTTACAGCTGTGGTACTTAAAATCTTCCTCAAGCATCAGGGTACTCCCATCGTGAAGGCCAATAACCGGAACCTTACCTATACTCTCCTCATGTCCCTCTTGCTCTGCTTTCTTTGTATCTTGCTATTTATTGGACGGCCTGAGAAGATACCATGCCTCTTCCGCCAAACAGCTTTTGGCATCATCTTTACAGTGGCTGTTTCTTGTGTATTAGCCAAAACTGTCATTGTGGTTCTGTCCTTCATGGCCACAAAGCCAGGATCCCAAATGAGAAAATGGGTCGGAAAAAGACTAGCAACCTATATTGTTCTTTCTGGTTCTTTTATTCAAGCTTCTATTTGTACTATATGGTTGGCAACCTCACCTCCGTTCCCAGATTATGATACCCAATTAATAAGTGAAAAAATTGTTCTGGAATGTAATGAAGGTTCTGCTATCATGTTTTATGGTGTATTGACTTTTATGGGTATTTTAGCTGTTATCTGTTTTACTCTTGCATTCCTGGCCAGAAAGTTGCCTGACAGTTTTAATGAAGCCAAGTTTATCACTTTCAGCATGTTGCTATTTTGTGCTGTTTGGTTATCCTTTGTTCCAACCTACTTATGTACCAAGGGGAAATATATGGTAGCTGTAGAGATCTTCTCCATCTTGGCCTCTGGTGCTGGTTTATTGATTTGTATCTTTTTTCCTAAATGCTATATAATTGTTTTAAGGCCTGAGTTAAATAGCAGGGAACATCTGATGAGAAGAAAAAATTAAAATTTATACAAGGGTGAGTTAAAAAGTAATGCCATTTTATTTAGGACAGGTATACCAACACTGGAACATGTAGCATACATCAAAATGAAGCTGGTCCTCTGTGGATCATATCCCTACTCAGAGACAGGCCACCATTTCCCGGTGCTACCAGAATGGGCCAGGAGTAAGTGTGTGCAGAAGCCAAATCTCACGCGAGAACAAGATTTCTATTCTTTTTTTGCTTCTGCACATGCATGGAAGCAAAAAAAGGCTGTAAATGAATGGGGTAAGTCCAGATCCAGCTGGTGCTTGCAGTCTCAGCACTTGCTGCCTGCCCAGCCCTGATACCCACAGCCCCAGCACTTACAGCCCAGCGGTCTGCCCAGCCCTGGTGCTTGCTTTGTGCTCAGCCCTGCTGGTGCTTACTGCATGCCTGGCCCCGGTCCTTACCTTTTGAAGAAGAGCCAAGGCTGTGTGCTCTTTTGTGCACCCCTCTTGCAGCATCAGCATCAGCATCAGCATCAGCAGCAGCATCAGCAGCAGCAGCACCATATTCGCTCCCACCAGCATAGTAGCCAAAGCTCGGGGTTGCCGCTGCTACTGCTGCCATGCTCTGCCACTCTAGGCACCATGGTGAGATTCGGCTGCTCTGCATGTGCAGCAACTGAAATCTCAAGCAAACATCCCTTGCGCAGTGTGAGATTTCAGCAAAAATCGCCAATTTCTTGGTGTGCATGCACAGAAGCAAAAAAAAAAAAGGTGTGTCTTGTCTAACATTGCCCAGACTGGTTTCCTTTATTTACTCTACCTATTCTTTTTCTGATATAATCTTTGTTTTGCTTCTTTTAAAGATTGGATTCTTATTATTTCTATTTCTTGTTCCTTTCTGTTTTTAGTCAGTCATTTTTTAGATACTTTGCTATTTGGCTTATTCGGATTAGGGTAAAGAAGCTGGAAGACCTTTTGTCTCCCCCCCCTTTCTTTTTAAAATATATCTGTACATACTGTTTGATCTATTTTTACTTCTATTTTTGGTGCCTTTTTTTCTTCTTCTTTTTCTTACCGTCATTTTTACAGTTGGATTTGAACTGAAACCCTATTTTTTTATTTTTCTTATTTCTTGTTTTTTTTTCCACTATAAACTTTTTAAAAATATTGTTGCTGTTTTTCATTTGCTTCTTTTTACCTTTTTTCTTTTGCTGCCTTTTTGTGTTTTTAATTTTTTCTTTATTGGGTCCCTATGCCCATATTGCTTAGACTATAATTGTTTTGTTGGTGCTGTTGGCATTGAGTTTCTATACCCATTTTTATTGGATTATAAACATATTGAGTGGATTACAAAATGGCAGCAGGGAAGCAGCTACATCATCCTTCAAGTACATTGCCTACCATTTTCTCATCACCTCATGGCCATGGAGAGAAAAGTGAATTATCAGAACTTAAAAACATGATTGTACTACTCAGTGAAGATTTTAAAACTAGATTTGATGGAGTGAATGAAAAGATAACCCAAATGACAACTGAAATGAAAAACAGGAAGGCAGGGGTGGGCTAAAGCAGAACAGTGGGAATGCCATTCCATTGACGGAAATGGAGCTCGTAGGCTCGCTCCATTGCCATCTGGCATGCACATGCCATGCACATGCAACCGGATTGATTCCAGTAAAAATTACTGTTTATTTCCTTCCGTGCATGTGCAGAAGCAAAGAAACCATCAATTTTTGCTACCAGAAAGAGATTTTGGCTGCTGTGCTTGCTGCCACATCTAGAGCAGCAGTAGCAAAAGTGGCCTGTCCCAGCTCTGGCTGCGTGGCCTGCTCTTTGATCTCCCAGGCCTCAGGAGAGATGCCTGCAGTGCAGGAGAGCACAGAACAGGCCGCACGGTCAGAATTGGGGCCACCTGGCCTGCTCCCTGTGCTATGGCCCCTGCAGGAGGTGATCCAGGTAAGCAGGGGTGAGTGGTGTGGCAGGGCGAGTGACAGGGGGAGTGAGAGTGAGTGGTGCAGTGGGGGCTGGCAGCTCTTACCTTGTTTTGCTGATTGCTCATGACCAGCAACTCTTTTCTCCAATTTTTTTGGGGGGGTTGCTTCCATGCATGCGCTGAAGCAAAAAAAAACCCCTGGAAATCGCACACACACACGTCTTCACATGAGATTTGGCTTCTGGGCATCACACATTCTGCACAATCATGCACCAGGCATCGACACGCACCAATAACATGCACAGGGGCACACTCCTGGCACATTCCGGTAGGGCTGGGACTGGTAGCCTGCCCCTGCATGAAGGGCATCATGGAGAAAAATGATTAGCATTTTCAGCAAATAGAAGAGAAAGTAGAAGTCAATGAAAGAAAAGTGGAGGAATTGATATCAGTTAACAAAGGACAGGAAAGAACAAGTATAATTCTTGAGATGGATAAATCTAAATTTTACTTACGCTTTCAAAATACTTTGAAAGGGAGAGGAGAAAATATTATGGAAACAATGGCTGAAATTCTATTTTCTTTGGAAGAAAGTTAAAAAAAATATTAAATGATATGGATGAGGTATATAAAGCACATACTAGATACATAATGAGATACATGACCTGATACATGAGATACATGACCTGATGACCTGATGAAGTGGACAAGGCCATTGGAGCTGTGAGTTCCGCCACCTGTTTACTGGATCTGTGTCCCTCCTGGTTGGTTTCGGCCAGCAGGGAGGTGACACGGAGCTGGGCCCAGGAGATTACCAACGCTTCCTTGGGGAGGGGAGTTTTTCCATCACTCTATAAAGAAGCGCTTGTGCGCCCCCTCCTCAAGAAGCCCTCCCTGGACCCAACTGTGCTTAATAACTATCGTCCAGTCTCCAACCTTCCCTTTATGGGGAAGGTTGTTGAGAAGGTGGTGGCACTCCAGCTCCAACGGTCCTTGGAAGAAGCCGATTAACTAGGTCCCCAGCAGTCGGGTTTCAGGCCCGGTTACAGCACGGAAACCGCTTTGGTCGCGTTGATGGATGATCTCTGGCAGGCCCGGGACAGGGGTTTATCCTCTGTCCTGGTGCTCCTTGACCTCTCAGCGGCTTTCGATACCATCGACCATGGTATCCTTCTGCACCGGCTGGAGGGGCTGGGGGTGGGAGGCACTGTTCTTCAGTGGTTCTCCTCCTACCTCTCTGGCCGGTCGCAGTCGGTGTTAGTGGGGGGACAGAGGTCGACTCCTAGGTCTCTCCCTTGTGGGGTGCCTCAGGGGTCGGTCCTCTCCCCCCTGCTATTTAACATCTACATGAAACCGCTGGGCGAGATCATCCAAGGACATGGGGTGAGGTATCATCAATATGCGGATGATACCCAGCTTTACATCTCCACCCCATGCCCAGTCAATGAAGCGGTGGAAGTGATGTGCCGGTGCCTGGAGGCTGTTGGGGCCTGGATGGGTGTCAACAGACTCAAGCTCAACCCGGATAAGACGGAGTGGCTGTGGGTTTTGCCTCCCAAGGACAATTCCATCTGTCCGTCCATTACCCTGGGGAGGGAATTATTGACCCCTTCAGAGAGGGTCCGCAACTTGGTCGTCCTCCTCGATCCACAGCTCACATTAGAACAACACCTTTCAGCTGTGGCGAGGGGGGCGTTTGCCCAGGTTCGCCTGGTGCACCAGTTGCGGCCCTATCTGGACCGGGACCCATTGCTCACAGTCACTCATGCCCTCATCACCTCGAGGTTCGACTACTGTAATGCTCTCTACATGGGGCTACCTTTGAAAAGTGTTCGGAAACTTCAGATCGTGCAAAATGCAGCTGCGAGAGCAGTCATGGGCCTAACTAGGTATGCCCATGTTTCACCATCACTCCGCAGTCTGTATTGGCTGCCGATCAATTTCCGGTCACAATTCAAAGTGTTGGTTATGACCTTTAAAGCCCTTCATGGCATCGGACCAGAATATCTCCGAGACCGCCTCCTGCCACACGAATCCCAGCGACCGATTACGTCCCACAGAGTGGGCCTTCTCCGGGTCCCGTCAACTAAACAATGTCGGTTGGCGGGCCCCAGGGGAAGAGCCTTCTCTGTGGCGGCACCGGCCCTCTGGAACCAACTCCCCCCGGAGATTAGAACTGCCCCTACTCTTCCTGCCTTCCGTAAACTCCTTAAAACCCACCTTTGCCGTCAGGCATGGGGGAACTGAACATCTCCCCCTGGGCATGTTTAATTTATGCATGGTATGTCTGTGTGTGTGTCTGTTAGCATATGGGGTTTTTAAATACTTAAATATTTTAAATTTGTCTGATTGCTTATGATTTGTTTTTACATGTTGTGAGCCGCCCCGAGTCTTCGGAGAGGGGCGGCATACAAATCTAAGTAATAAATAAATAATAAATAAATAAATAAATAAATAAATAAATACAACTTACCAAGAGATGTGAGGTTTGCTAAAAAGGCCCAGATAATGGAATTACTGCAAAAGTTGAGAAACATTACGCTTAAAGTGAAGGAGACTGTTGTTCTAAAACAAATTCTAAGAAGAGTGAGAGATCTAAGAATAGAATACTACTTTTTGACAAAAACAATAATTGAAAGAGGAGTGAATTTTTGGTTGGTTCCAGAAGGTATAATGTTAGTATGGCAAGAACAAAGACCTAGACTCAATACAGTTAAGAAAGCAGAAATATTCTACAGACAGAATTTCATGAAGACAGAAGAAGAAAGAAGACAAATAATTGAGAGAGAGAGAGAAGACAACCAATTGGATGAGGCAGTTGGAGGACAAGAACTACAAGCAATTGTCCAAAAACTGGATATACCAGATGAGAAGTTGGAAAAAGTAATTGCAGAGTTCAAAGAACAAAGGGAATCGAGAGTTACAAAATCAACAAAAGATCTGCAAAAGCCATCAAATAGGAAAATAAAACATAATCATAATAAAATATAATTGATTCTTCGGAGAGGGGTGGCATACAAATAATAATAATAATAATAATAATAATAATAATAATAATAATAATAATAATAATTTATTAGACTTCTATGTCGCCCCTCTCCGAAGACTTGGGGTGGCTCACAACAGCAATAAAACAGTACAATACAAATCTAACCCTAACCTGCTACTTAAAAAACAATCAATACTATACACATAACTCTTAATGGTCAGAGAAGGGAATACATTAATTGTCCTATGCCTGGCAATATAGAAAGGTCTTCAAAGTCTTGCAGAAGGCGAGGAGAGTACGGGCAGTTCGAATCTCCAGAGGGGAGTTGATTCCAGAGTGCCAGGGCTGCCACAGAGAAGGCTCTTCCACTAGGCCCCGCCAGACCACATTGTTAAGTTGATGTGACCCTGAGAAGGCCAACTCTTCGGAGAGTCTTCGGAGAGGGGCGGCATACAAATCCAAATAATAAATAAATAAATAAAATAAACTCTATGGGACCTAATCAGCCATTGGGATTCATGTAGCAGAAGGCGGTCCCATAGGTATTCTGATCCAATGCCTTGTAGGGCCTTATAGGTCCCAAGGACAATCCCATCTGTCTGTCCATTACCCTGGAGGGGAGGAATTATGTCCAGAAGTGAATTGTGTCCAGAAACTAATCGGCAACCAGTGCAGACCATGGAGTGTTGATGAAACATGGACATATCTGGGACAACCCATGACTGCTCATTCAACTGCATTCTGCATGATCTGAAGTTTCCAAACACTTTTCAGAGGTAGTCCCATGTAGAGATTGTTGCAGTAGTCGAACCTCGAGATGATAAGGGTGTGAGTGACTGTGAGCAGGGACTCCCTGTCCAAATAGGGCCGCAACTGGTGCACCAGGTGAACCTGAGCAAAAGCCTTCCTCACCACAACCGAAAGATGATGTTCTAAAGTCAGCTGTAGATTGAGGAGGATGCCCAAGTTGCAGACCCTCCCCAAGGGGGTCAATAATTTCCCCCCCCCAGGGTAATGGACAGAGAGATTGGATTGTCCTTGGGAGGCAAAACTCACAGCCACTCCGTCTTGTCAGGGTTGAGTTTGAGCCCATTAAATCTGGCTTCAGATCTGGTTATAGCATGGAAATCACTTTGGTTGCACTGATGGATGATCTCTATTAGGGTTCGGGATAGGGGACACTTCTCTATCCTAATGCTTCTTGACTTCTCAGGAGCTTTCAATACCATCAACCATGGTATCCTTCTGTGATGGCTGGAAGGGTTGGGAGTGGGAGGCACCATTTTATGGTGGTTCTTCTCCTACTTCTCTGGCCTATCTCAATCGGTGTTAGTGGGAAGACAGAGGTCAACCTCTAGGCCCCTCCTCTGTGTGGTGCATGAGGGGTTGTTCCTGTCTCATGTTATATAATCAAAAGCCTTTGATTCAGTGGTACATGACAAACTATTTCTAAAATTAAAATTTTATGGGATTTCCAGTGCCTTGATTAAGTGGATAGCAGCAATGTAATGTTGGAAATGTAATCAGTTACCAGGCTCATTTTATCATATGTGATGGACATGCACAGAAGCTAAGAAATTTTGGAAAGAGATTCAGCATTGGATACAAAAGATTTTGAAAAGGACTATTGAATTTAAACCAGAAATATTCCTATTAGGTATTTTACCAGATAATTTTAATAAAGAGGAAATATATTTGATTATACATATTGTAACAGCAGCTAGAATAGCATATGCACAAAATTGGAAGCTGAATAAAATTCCAGATTAAAGAGAAACATTACATAAGATTTTAGACTGTGATGAAATGAATAGGCTTACTTTAAAACTTAAAGAAAAAGAAGAGTGTGATTAAGAGTGTAAGATCTGGGTAAACTTTTATGTATGGTTGGAAAGTAAAAATATTTGGGAAGTAATTTTCTTAATTATTTTTGAAGAAATACATAATGATTTAATTTTAATCTATTAAAGACCCGGATGACGAAATAAGGATTGGTGGCAGCAATGGATAAGGAGTTAACACAGAGATGAAAGGATTAAATTAGATATTGAGTTAAGATGTTTATGTTTTATTATAGATAGAAAAAGGGATTAGATTTTATAATATTGCTATCTGTAGGTGAAACATGTCGCATGTGTAGTTAATTTCAATTAATTTAACAAAGAAGAGGATAAAAAGTATATATTAAAAGTATTATCAGCATTTTTTCTCTGAATGTTTAACTATCAAAGAAATATCATTTATTATTATTTTAGCACTGATTTTGTGTTTTTTTACTGCTCATGTTGTTTTTACTGTGTGTTGGAGAAAAAAAAATAAATAAAGTTTTATACCCAGAAAAAAATACCCCCAAATGTATTTATTCAGCTGAACAAACCTGGGTACTTCCTCAAGTTGGAAGGTCCCTGAACACAAAGTAAGGCAGATAAGGTAACAGGTATAACCCCCAGTCTTATGTGTTTTTAATGGAACCTTCCACAGAGTCAAAGAGTTTTAATTCAGCCAGAACACCTTCCTTCCTTCCTTCCTTCCTTCCTTCCTTCCTTCCTTCCTTCCTCCCCACTCCCTCTCTTTCCCTTTTCTCTCTATCTCTCTCTTTTCCCTCTCTCTCATTCTCTCCTTCCAGTTCTCTTTCATTCCTGTGTCCTCTCCCTCTCTCCCCCCTTCACTCTCTCATTTGTTTATCTCTCCTCCCTTGTGTGTCCAACCACACTAGACCAATAAAGAAATAAAGGGAGGATCATCCCGGAGCAGATTCCATTGGCTCCAAAACGGGGGGGGGGGACCTGGCCATGTTGGAGGGAAACGGGGGGGGGGAGATGTGCTGCCTGGCACTCGGCTCCAGCCCCTCCTGCCTTTTCATCCTCCCTCTCTGAAGCTTTATCCCCCCCTCTCCAACCCCCACCCCTCTCTCCGAAGTTTTACAACTCCTCCCATTGTCTCAGCACTTACAATGGACAGTTTGTATCACTTTTGACTGCCGGATTCTCCATTTCAAAATGCGGGGGGGGAATCTTCCAGGCCCTGCTTTAAAACCCCCCAGGAGGCTTTTGAGACTCCTTCACAGCGATCAGGTGGTTGCTGTCAGCAGCTTTGCTGGCCGTCTCAGGTCTTGACGTCAGGGGGCCCCTGCTGCCCTGATCTCCATGCTCACCTTGCGCCATGGGGGCAGTGTGTGTGTGTGTGTGCAAGCCTCTTGCCTCCACTGCCTCCTTTTCCACCACCTTGCTGCCTGAGCCCGTTTACAAGGGGCTGGTAGAAGACCTGATGTCGCTTTTGCTAAAGGTAGGGGGGAAAAGAGTAAAAGTGACATTGGATCTTCCACCAGCCCCTTGTAAACGGGCTCAGGCAACGGGGCGGTGGAAGAGGAGGCAGTGAAGGCAAGGGGATTGCACGTGCCCCGCTAATGTCAAGGCCGTCTGGGGAAGCTGCACGCAGCGACAGAGCCGGAGAAGCCGGGCAGGGCTTAGAGCCCACGGGGCGTCGGTTCCATTGCACTGGCATGGAAAACTCTGGGCTGAGCTTGGTTTTTCCCTGCACCCCAGTGCGCTGCGCACATTAGAGGGAACATTGCACACAAGTAACAAGGTGATAAATCATAAGATATGAGCAACAAAGCAATAAGCATATAATACCAATATGAATATATAATAGAATAGATGACAAGGATAATACTAATATAGTCTAAAAGATTAGATATATCCATATCCATATCCATATCCACACAGTGCTGTGAAAATTATGTGTTTTGCAGACTGATATCATTGGGGCGGGGGGGGGGGGGTGTTGTGAATGTTGTTTTAGCATGCAATGCCCTGCAGTGGCATCCTGGGGGAAGAAGTTGAAACAGTTTAAGTGGTATATTTTCTCAGGTATTTCCTCTTCTGGCTCATGCAATGCACAGATCCTTAATGAAAGTAGTCTGGCTGCAATTGTTTTCTCTGAAGGCCTAATATCTCTTGACGTCTGTGTCTGTCCCATTCAATTGCTGTACCAAAGCAGATAGGTGTACAAGTAGAAACATCAAAATTTCCAGAAAGCATTTCACTGCCAATCGATTTGCATTTTATTGCATTAGAAATTGTGTTAATATGAGAAACCAATCCAGAAAATGTATAAAGCTGCATTATTCTTCTATAAGAAATTCCAATGATCAATCTAGTTTGCATCTACCCAAACATGAGTAAATCTCTCTCTTTGCCTACCTTACAAAATGAGGAAGCCTGTTGATTTTTCTAATTTTTAGAAGCATGGATACACAATTAAAATGCCTCCCAAGGACTTTCTAAAACCTGCTTAGGGAACCTTGCAGCCTCTTTGTTATTTATACTTAGTTACTGCAGATTTGAAACAACTATGAACATTGAATATATGCAGAGAAATGTGTATCTTTAATATATATTTAACATGTTAGGGAAAATATTAGCATGGTAAGCCAGAATCCACCCCTGGAATATATGTATAGAAAAGTACACCTTTGTATTGAAGATGTTAGGGAAAATATTAGCATGTTTCATGAAGAATTTATGGCCATTTAATTGATTTTTTTAATCAGATGCTCTTTTCTGTTAAAGTCAGGCCTCAACATGATGATATAGCATTTTGGGAAAAAGATACAAACCAGTAGTGCCCCACTGGAGGTTAATATAGCAAAGATCTCCACGGCCACCATATATTTGCCTTTGGTACTCATGTAGGCAGGTATGAAGGACAACCAGACACTGCAAAAAATCAACATGCTGAAAGTGATGGATTTTGTTTCCTGGAAAGTGTCTGGTAACTTCCTTGCTAGGAAAGCTGCAACAAAACTGACAATAGCCAAAAGTCCCATGAAACTCAATATACAATAAAGCATCACAACAGAGCCTTCATTACATTCCAGAATGATTTCAGTGCTAAGAGAGTTCATGTCAACATCTGGGAAGGGAGGAGACATGGAAAGCCAAACTACACAAAGAAACATTTGTACAATGGAACAGCAAAAAACAACAGAAAGGGCTAGTCGTTTTCCAACCCACATCCTCATCTTTGATCCTGGCTTAGTGGCCATAAATGCAAGAACCACTGTGATTGTTTTGGCTAACATACAGGAAACTGCCACTGAGAAGATGATGCCAAAAGCAGTTTGTCGAAGAAGACAAGTCATACTTGTGGGTCGACCAATAAATAGCAAGGAAGAAAGGAAGGAAAGAAGAAGGGAGAAGAGGAGGATGTAAGAGAGGCTGCGATTGTTGGCCTTGACAATGGGAGTGTTGCAATACTTCAGAAAGATTCCTAGAATGTAAATTGTAGTAAACGAAAATACAAGAGCCACTGTGGTCAAGCTGGTCCCCAAATTATCTTCGTACGATAGGTAACTGATAAATTTGGGAACACATGAATCATGGTCTTTATTTGGGTAATGATCACCTGGGCACTGAATGCAATCATCCATGTCTGAAAAAGCAACAATGTATATTAAATCATGATATTTATAACATTTCTCTATATTTTCCCCTTTAAGAAAATTAACTTGCCCAACTGCCAGCAGTTCAATCCTAACTGACTAGACTCTGCTTTCCACACTTCAAAAGTCAGTAAAATGGGGATTTAGATTTTTGGAGGCAATATACTAACTCTGTAAACTGCTTAGAGAGGGTTGTAAAACATTATGAAATTATATATAACTATTGCTTGGCTATATGAAATGGTTATTACTATTGCTATGATGCACTTTTCAGCTTGGCATCACCTGTAGAAGAAGAATGCTCTGAGATAGAGGCTCTGGTAGACTGGTGCAACAAATTAATCTTTTTCCAAATGTTAATAAAACAAAGGAAAATATCGTAGGTTTTAGAAAGAACTGGCACGATCATACTCCACTCAGGATCAAGGATGTAGCATTAGAGGTGGGCAGCATTTTGGGGTGCAGATAACTAACAAACTGAATTGTTTTCTCTACAGGTCATCTTTAGTGAAGCATCTGCATTTCCTTCAGTCCTGACCACTTTTTACATGTATAAGAGCATTTTAACAAACTGTATTATTGTTTGGTTTGGTTGCTGCAATGCCTTAGAGAGAAATTACCACTCTCCTTACCACTCTCTTTACCACTCCTTACCACTCTCCATTCAGAGAGTGATAAGGACATTTGAGAAACTTATTGGAAGCTCCCTTCCTGTCATTCAGGATACTGCTTATAAGCACTATGTGCTTACACTCTGAAGCATTGTTAGAAATCCCAAACACTCACTTTGTGGTCTTTTTTGTTCCTCCCCTCTGGGAGAAACTTTTGAAGTATTTCTAGCAGGACTACCAGATTCTGTAACAGCTTTGTTTCTTACGTCACCCATATAATAAACTCATAAGATTCATTTTTCTTGCAATATAAATGTATACATCTGAACTGGCTGTGTTATTTTTGCATGCTATATAATATGTGTAGGTATTTGCATAATTTTATATTTATTTATTTATTTATTTATTTTGTCATGTTAATGTGGTCTATATAGGAGGTGGAGAGCCTTTGAGAACTGTATGCAATGGAATTTTTTTCAATGTATGCAGATTAGTATACATTCAATGCAACAATAAAGTTATGGTAAGTTTTAAGCCTAAACTCTTGTTAGGTTTCTCAGATACTGTATACTTGTGTGACTAACACATTCAGTGAAAATGCATCAAACATTTTTGTAATGAGAAAAGTGCATTCAGTTACATTCAGGTAAAATCCACTCTTTTAAATCATCAACCAATTGGTGATATGCAATCATTGACCATCAATTGAAATTACTCTCAGTCTGATAAGGATTATAGTGCATAATGCAAAAAATGATCCAAATTTATAAATTGATATCTCCATCTTTTCTATTTATATTGGTAGTTAAAATCCAAACTTTATGGAAGAGCAATAGAAGCTAATAAGACAAGTTGTGGTGCTCACTGGATTTTCCTACAGATAAAATATTAGCTGATTCTGGATAATGATTATTATTTGTGTGCAATCTACATTTAGATTCACATTCCAAGACTGCTGGGAATATATTTAGGATAATTCCTGTCCTAAAATCTATGAATTACAAAGCTATCATCCAGTAAAATATAAGGAGTTGCAAGCAGTTTACTAACTTTTTTTTTTTTTTGGGGGGGGGGGAGAAAGTTAGAGTGTTAACATCTGATAAATTCAATGTTTACAGAGATTCAAGGATACAAAAATTTTGTGGATTGAAATCTTCATTTTCAATGTTATGTTAATGTCAGGGACAGTTTTAAATACAAGTGAACATTTATTTACAATCTGAAATCAACAGGAAGAAGTGTATGTTTTGTTTTGTTTTGTTTTGTTTTGTTTTGTTTTGTTTTGTTTTGTTTTGTTTTGTTTTGTTTTGTTTTGTTTTGTTTTGTTTTGTTTTGTTTTGTTTTGTTTTGTTTTGTTTTGTTTTGTTTTGTTTTGTTTTGTTTTGTTTTGTTTTGTTTTGTTTTGTTTTGTTTTGTTTTGTTTTGTTTTGTTTTGTTTTGTTTTGTTTTGTTTTGTTTTGTTTTGTTTTGTTTTGTTTTGTTTTGTTTTGTTTTGTTTTGTTTTGTTTTGTTTTGTTTTGTTTTGTTCTCATCAGACATACAAAGCCACAGGTCTTCGAAGATCCTATTGGAGATTACACTTTGAATCCATCCAGCCATTCATCGGTTTTAGGGCTATATGTTTCTATAGTCTGAATTTTTAAATAAATTGAAAGGGGACTTTATATAAGATACTAAACAATACTTAATCTTTGTCTAAATGTTGAAATATATCCTATGTTTCTATAAAGTTTTTACCTGTCTGATTGGAGATCTTCCCTTCTGAACATGGAATACAATCATAACAACAAAAAGGTTCTCCTTCTTTGGTGCTTTTTCTATAACCTGAATGGCATTTCTCATTACATAATGAAACGGGCTGTGTCTATCCGTGAAAGGAAGAAAGATTGGATTAAATATGATAAACTAAGAAAAAGCATAGGCATAACAATTGAAAAGGGGCATTGGTATACGATACACTGATATGCCCTTTCTCAAGGGGTGGAGCTAGCCTCCACATGAAAGGCAACGCTAGGGCCAAATCCCTTAGACAAGACATGGAGGTTGAGCCAAAAGACCTGATCATGGCCACAGAGTCCCTGGCAGTGGGCCCACAAGTACAAGTGGTGGCAGTACAAGCCTCAGGGATTGGGGGTAGGTGAAGCACCGGGTCCCCCAGGAGCAATACCTCCTCATACATCCTTTCTATGAACAATCTAGCACTGGGGCTGGGGGACTCAGACATGTGGAAGGGGCCCTTGGTGGATGAAAGGCCCTGAACCTCAGCCTCAAACCAGAACCCACCCAGCCAGATGACTACCCAGGACCAGTCTAAATTTAATGAGGCGGGACCCAGGGGAAGAGCCTTCTCTGTGGTGGCCCTGGCCCTTTGGAACCAACTCCCCCCAGAGATTAGAATTGCCCCCACCCTCCTCGCCTTTCGTAAACTTCTTAAAACCCGCCTCTGCCATCAGGCATGAGGGAACTGAGATATTCTTTCCCCCTAGGCCTTTACAATTTATTTATTTATTTATTATTTAGATTTGTATGCCGCCCCTCTCCGCAGGCTCGCATGGTATGTCTGTATGTATGTTTGGTTTTTATAATAAGGGTTTTTTAGTTATTTTAGTATTGGATTGGATTGTTGCATGCTATTTTTATCATTGTTGTTAGCCGTCCCAAGTCTACGGAGAGAGGCGGCATACAAATCCAATAAATAAATAAATAATAAATAAATAAATGAGTGCCTTTGGGAATTCCTATCCTCCCCACTCTTGTTGTAATGTGGGGAGAAATGGGAAGGAAAATGCCCATGCGTAGAGGGCCAGCACTGGGCCATCGACCTTTGGTACTTGTAATCGTTGGGCCAATTGCAGAGTGACGGGGAAGTATTTCTTATCTTGAGTACTAGGCAGCGGCTGGGTTCAGCCACTTCTTGTCAATGGTGTCAAAGAACAGATATGGTGTTGTGTTGTGTTGTGATCAGCCCCACCTGAGCTATGGTCTCCTCAGAAAGGGCCAGGCTGTGAGTCAGGGGCTTTAGGGTCAATTACAGTGATAGCTAAGTTAGCGGTGGCCCTTGCCTTGTGTAAGAGAGTGCAGAACAGGGCTGGCTGGAAGAGACCTGAAGCAGCCGGTGGCTCAGGGGCCAGGGTCTCATCTAACTGCACATCCTGTGAGCTGTCCTTCTGCAATTGGCCCTATTCCAGATCTGACATCAGATCAGGAATTCCCTGACCTAACAAAGGGTAAGCACTTGCCTCCCCACAGGCAGCTGATGCTGATGCACCATCATACTTGTTGGGCTTGGGGGAAGTGGGGTTTGGTGCACCTTCCATGGCCCTGACTGCTGCCTCGATGCTTCTTCTGACTGCCTCATTAAATCAAGACTGGTCCCCAGTAGTCACTTGGTTGGCGGGATTCTGAGTTTGAGGCTGAGGTTGGGGCCCTTCATCTGCCAAAGGCCCCTCCCACATGTCTGAGCCCCCCAGACCTAGTGGTAGATTGTCCACAGAAAGGATATTTGAGGAGGTATTGCTCCTGGAGGACTCAGTGCTATGCCTCCCCCAGATCCCTGAGGCTTGTACTGCCACCATGTGTACTTGTGGGCCCACTGCCATGGATCCTGTGGCCATGATCAGGTTCATTGGCTTGACCTCCATGTCTTGTCTAAGGGATTTGGCCTTCGCTTTGTCATTCACTAGCTCCACCCTTCTTAGAGAAAGATTTGTGCTACTGAATGAGAGACAGCAATAGGTTTCCAGGAGAACACATCAGTCGATTTGTGTTCTTCACTGAGGTGCAAATAAAAGCCAATGATCAGTATTGCAGTCAGATGTGTTCAGTTATCCAGTAATAATATGTTTATTTATTAAATATTGTCCAACTGACAAAAAAAATCACAAGAATATTTGGAAAGTGAATTCTAATTTACAATTTTGTTTATGAAAAATTTGCAGTTTATGAAAAATAATTGACTTTGTAACTTGAATATTGTGAACCTGAAATCTTGGATAAGGAAAAAAAGAATATTTTGCAACGTATCGAAATATGCGTGTGTGGGGTATTTATTTATTATTTTGACTTGTAGGCTGCAAGTCTCTATGGACTCTAATAATTCTAATTGACAGATGTAGAAAATATGACAACTTTGTTTTTTAAAAAAATAATTATTCAGTTTTGTAAATTGAGTAATGAAGTTTTTTGAACTTTAGAAAAGTGATATTCAAATGGTTTCTACCTGTCCAAATTGGGTTGGCCAGACAACATTGTTTTCCGAAATAGTCAACAGTTGGTCTAAGGGTCCATGTAGGTCCAGCTTTCCAATTTTGACTCTAAGAAAAGATTGATTTGAGAATGTGACCCAGTTGATGATATCAAACTCTCCTAGTAACTCTCCATTTTGGTGAAAAGAAATAGTTCTTCCATTAGTATCATTAAATGAGACATATCTAAGAAAGTGATCCATCTAAATGAGAGTACAAAAAATCATTTAATATATTCCTTTTTTATTGCAATTTTTTTTTATACTATTCATATGCTATGTGTATTAACATCTAAGTATGAGGAGGCAGGATTCTTAACTTTATTGATATATTGACATCAGGATATGTCATGATTTCCCTGATGGTAAAAGTGCAAACCCCCCAAGAAAAATATATTGAAAAAATGGATCTTTCATTCTGAAAGACTAAAAAATGATTGAACATATTTATTCGATATGGTTAAATATTTCAAAATGAATTTTCAAAGACCAGCAAATACTCACAGAACAATTAACCTAACGGTTAACTAGTTACTAATTAATTCAATAGCTGATTCATAGCAAAAAAACAACAACACCTCAATGTAAACCGCTCAAAACTCAACAGCAGAAAATAGGACTTCAGCAATAGAGTGATCAATGCCTGGAATGCACTACCCGACTCTGTGGTTTCTTTCCCAAACCCCAAAAACTTTAACCTTAGACTGTCTACAGTTGGCCTCATCCCATTCCTAAGAGTAAGGGACATACAAAAGCACACCATTGTGCCTATCTTGCCGGTATTACTGTCCTATTGTCCAAATTATTATTATTTATTTATTATTATTATTATTTATTAGATTTGTATGCCGCCCCTCTCCGAGGACCTGTACCTACTTTGCTTTTGTTCATGTTTATACCAATACCTGCTATTTTGTACATTTTTTACAAACAAACAAACAAACAAACAAATAAATACATTTTTTAAAATTTGGTTGGCTGGGATAAGGTGGTTCTTTTCCTGTTTCCAACATTGCGCATATAAGATCCTCTCAGCCGTAATGATGTGGAGTATAATGTGGAGTATAATAGTACCTTATCCCTTCTGATTAAAATAATGGAATGTGCTGAAATGTCAAAACTAACAATGGAATTACAAAATAGGGATGAGACATATTTCCACAAGGCCTGGGATAAATGGTATTGTTGGCTAAAACAAAGAAAACATTTTAAAATTACCCATAAAGAAGACTATCCAATAAAAACATCTTGTAAAATTAACAACTTATGAGATTACTACACTTGACATGACTTACAGAAGACACCAAGGGCATGGGGTGAGGTATCATCAATATGCCGATGATACCCAGTTGTACATCTCCACCCCATGTCCAGTCAACGAAGCAGTGGAAGTGATATGCCGGTGCCTGGAGGCTGTTGGGGCCTGGATGGGTGTCAACAAACTCAAACTCAACCCAGACAAGACGGAGTGGCTGTGGGTTTTGCCTCCCAAGGACAATTCTATCTGTCCGTCCATTACCCTGGGGGGGAATTATTGACCCCCTCAGAGAGGGTCCGCAACTTGGGCGTCCTCCTGGATACACAGCTCACATTAGAAAAACACCTTTCAGCTGTGGCGAGGGGGGCGTTTGCCCAGGTTGGCCTGGTGCGCCAGTTGCGGCCCTATTTGGACCGGGAGTCATTGCTCACAGTCACTCATGCCCTCATCACCTCGAGGCTCGACTACTGTAACGCTCTCTACATGGGGCTACCTTTGAAAAGTGTTCGGAAACTTCAGATCGTGCAGAATGCAGCTGCGAGATCAATTATGGGCTTCTCCAAGTATGCCCATATCACTCCAACACTCCGCTGTCTGCATTGGCTGCCGATCAGTTTCCGGTCACAATTCAAAGTGTTGGTTATGACCTATAAAGCCCTTCATGGCACCGGACCAGAATATCTTCGGGACCGCCTCCTGCCGCACGAATCCCAGCGACCGGTTAGGTCCCACAGAGTTGGCCTTCTCCATGTCCCGTCGACTAAACAATGTCGTCTGGCGGGACCCAGGGGAAGAGCCTTCTCTGTGGGGGGCCCGACCCTCTGGAACCAGCTCCCCCCTGAGATTAGGATTGCCCCCACCCTCCCTGCCTTTCATAAACTCCTTAAGACCCACCTTTGCCGTCAGGCATGGGGGAACTAAAACACCTCCCCCTTGCCCATGTTGTTTTGTTGATTGATTGACTGTGTGCCTGTTTTTTATATATACTGTTTTTTATGAGATTATTAATTTAAATTGGAACTGGATGGGTGGGCATTGGATTTGGTATTGTGTACTGTACTGTTTTTTATTATTGTTGTGAGCCGCCCCGAGTTTGCGGAGAGGGGAGGCATATAAATTCAATAAACCTAAACCTAAACCTAAACCAATCCACATAATCTTTAGATTTAAATAAATTGAGTGAATAAACCCTTAAATTACCAATAACTCCTAAAATCAACTACTACCCCATTGTGAACAACTAAAATCTTAGGGAAACTTACATCAGCTGAATTACAGGTTGTATAATATTGAAGTTCCAGCGTAATTGCTGGTTTTTCCTCTCCCTCCCCCCTTTCCTTCCCCTTCCCTTACTATTTTCTTCTTTATTCTCTTCTATCCACTTTCTATCTATCTTCTTTTCCTTTATCTTTCCTTAGATATGCTAATTACGGTTGTGATAATAAGCATTATATGTATTGTCTTTTGTTCTCTTTTTAAATGTATATACTCAATAAACATTATTTTTTTTTAAAAAAATGGTTGGCTGTTTGACACATTGACAATGATTGTCTGCTACATCATCTTACCTGTCAATGACTTATTCAGCTTCAGCTTCAATAATACACAGACAAACAATTGATACAAACTCAAGGTAAACTGCTCCAAACTTGATTGCAGGAAATACAACTTCAGCAACAGAGTGATCAATGCCTGGAATGCTCTATCTGACTCTGTTGTTACATCCTCAAACCTCACAGATTTAACCTTAAAACAGTCTACCGTGGACCTCACTCCATTCCAAAGAAGTCCATAAAGGGAGTGTGCATAAGAGCATCAGCGCTTCTACCACCCCTATCTTACATTATTTGTATTCATTTTCTTCATTCATGCCCATCTTCATATTTATATCTGGTATTTTGTACATGTTTGATGAACTAATAAATAAATGAACACTACATTGGCTTTTTTGTTATGCAGCAAAGCCAACAAACTAGCCCACAGAATGAGAGTTGAAATTCTGAGGATTATAAATAATACAAAGAAACAAGAGCTTTTTAATCCAACATAAAGGACTTCTCAAGATGATATTGATAATATTATACCATTATCATTAAGATTTAAGATCATTTTCGGAAAGGTCTAAAGAGTTTTTTTAAACAACTGAGAAACTACGATAAAGTTAGAAATATATCACCAATTTATGTACCAGAGAGGTTTCTCTCCACTTTTAGCAGTGTTTTTCAACCTTTTTTCTTCAGTCGAACCTTTTGGTGTCGTCAGATTTCTGACGGAACCTGTGCCATGTACCGGTACAGTTTATGTCCCTTCAAGGTGAGCCCCCAATTTTTTTTCAATCTAAAAATGTATGTAGGTGAGTTGGATCAGGATGTAATGTAGTTAAGTGTCGTTTCAATTTAGCCGGCGACATGGCACTATTAGCAAACTGTTCCCTACAATGCAAAGAGGTGATACACAGTCTGGGTCTCCTGTCCAAGTGAATCCCATAGCCAAATAATTGTTACTGTACTGATAAATCTTATGATGAGAATTAACAGCATCAGTTTTCTGCACTGTCAGCTCTGTAGATTTGGATGCAACGTCAAGCAATTGCTCGTTAACATCAGCTTCATCTAACTTTCATTTTTAATAAATTGGTCCATGTTAGTGGTAAAAATACATTTAGATTTAAATTGTATTGAAAATTAATGTGTACGACACTGTATATATGGTCTAACAACAGAAATGGAAATAGTATGAAGGTAAACAAGTGCAACAACTAATAACTGCATAGTGCGCATGCATATCATGGTGCAGGTATGCAGGTTAGGCATGATATGGTCCTGGTCGGCCTTCTCCGGGTCCTAACGTTTTTATATTAAAAAAATTCTTATTAAGTCACGGAACTCCTGGATGGCCCTTGCAGAATCCTTGGGTTCCACGGAACCCTGGTTGAAAAACACTGCTCTACAGGAATCTGACCATGTCTAGGTATCTGACCATATCTAGGTATCAGATATGGGAGGAGCCACAGAGCTAGCCATTCCAGGGGAAGGAGGAATAGCTGCTTAATAGCCAGGGTACTGGTGACGGGTGTAATTTATTTATTTGTTTGTTTGTTTGTTTACTTACTTACTTACTTACTTACTTACTTACTTACTTACTTACTTACTTACTTACTTACTTATTAGATTTGTATGCCACCCCTCTACGTAGACTCGGGGCAGCTAAAATCAATAATAAAACAACATATAACAAATCTAATATTTGAAATAACTAAAAACCCTTATTAAAAACCAAACATGCACACAAATATACCATACATAAATTGTATAGGCCTGGGGGAAAGAAATATCTCAATTCCCCCATGCCTGACGACAGAGGTGGGCTTTAAAGAGCTTACAAAAGGCAAGGAGGGTGGGGGCAATTCTGATCTCTGGGGGGAGCTGGTTCCAGATGGTAGGGGCTGCCACAGAGAAGGCTCTTCCCCTGGGTCCTGCCAAATGACATTGTTTGGTTGACAGGACCCAGAGAAGGCCGACTCTGTGGGACCAAACCGGTCACTGGGATTCGTGTGGCAGAAGGCGGTCTTGGAGATATTCTGGTCCGATGCCATGAAGGGCTTTATAGATCATAACCAACACTTTGAATTGTGACCGGAAACTGATCAGCAACCAATGCAGACTGCTGAGTGTTGGTGTAACATGGGCATATCTAGGGAAGCCCCTGATTGCTCTCGCAGCTGCATTCTGCACGATCTGAAGTTTCTGAACACTTTTCAAAGGTAGCCCCATGTAGAGAGCATTACAGTAGTCGAGCCTCGAGGTGGTGAGGGCATGAGTGACTGTGAGCAGTGACTCCCGGTCCAAATAGGGCCGTAACTGGTGTACCAGGGGAACTTGGGCAAACGCCCCCCTCAACACAGCTGAAAGATGTTTCTCTAATGTGAGCTGTGGATCGAGGAGGATGCCCAAGTTGCGGACCCTAGCCAAAGCCTGGATGAGGAGACCTTTATTTACCACTGACCTGGCATTGAGTAGCAGCAGCCTGAGCCCAGGGCCAAGATTACCAATCAAACACTTGTAAGAGCTCATATTAAGACTTACAAAGTGGCACTCAAGGTGGCAAAATGCGTGTATCATGTCACCTTGATTGCATCAGCAGAATCCCGCCCGCCGCTCTGTTTAATAATAATTAAGACTTGCTCCCTTCTTAACCAGGGGGGAGTTGGGGAGCCCTTACAGAGTAGTGCTGAGGATTTTAATACATTTTTTGCTGATAAAATCGCTCGGATCCGGGAGGACCTCGACTCCAATTGGATAACAGAGTCAACTCACAATGAGTCAGTTGAAGTGACTGGGGCCAGGGGAAGAGCCTTCTCTGTGGTGGCCCTGACCTTCTGGAATCAACTCCCCCTGGAGATTAGGATTGCCCCCACCCTCCTTGCCTTTCGCAAACTTTTTAAAACCCACCTCTGCTGTCGGGCATGGGGAAATTGATTCCCCTGGGCCGTTTCCGTTTTATGTATGGTTTGTCTGAGATATATGATTGTTTTTTTATATTAAGGGTTTTAAATTGTTTTTAACTATTGAATTTGTACTGTTTTGCTGTTGTGAGCCGCCCTGAGTCTTCGGAGTGGGGCGGCATACAAATTTAATAAATAATAATAATAATCTTCAGTATTCCACATTATGGAAAGAAATTAAGAAAGAGGCAGGAATTGAATGAGAAGGAACTTTAAGGTCATTTCCAACTCTATGGTTTTGTGATTGCAAGGAAAGGATGCTGCAAATGCCTTTATTAGTCCATGCAAATGATTACCTTCCATGACTGTTGATAAACTTTCTGTCTCGATCCATTTGCAGTTCCCTTCTGGTTGTCCATAGAAGAGTAAATAGCATGCAAAGCATATGCAATGCAGTATGCAGCTGTGTAGACACTGTAACTGTGAGCAGTCATCTTCATCTCAAGCACAGTCATAGGGAGGGTCCCTAGATGCTCTTTTCCAGTGCAAACGTCCTCAGTCATATTTTCATCAGTAAGATGAAATAAACATTTAAATACCTGTTGCCAGGTTTCTCTTAGGAAGCCATCTTCTTTTGCCAAATAAGGGTTCCTTGTTTGAAGAAACTGATGGAAACCAGAAACATCCTTGAAATTAATTGCCAAGGATAAAGAACCATGAAGAAAATTTAAGTCCCAACCCCTTTGAAGGGGAACAGATACATAATCAACATCTGATGTCATAATCCAGACTTTCGAATATACTGATGTTACCAGAAATTCAGCTACTTTGAAGTAATGCCTTAAAGTTACTATACTTTGAAATTCACCTTGAACAATCACCGTATTAGATGTGCGGTTAAAGAAAAAAAGTAATGTTTCATGAATCCCTCCTACTATTTCATCAAAATCATTGAGATAGCCGTCAGCGAGTTTTCTTATGAAATCAAAGCAGATACCATATTTCGAGTACACGGGAAGGACATTTTGTAGTAATATCTGCGTCAGTTTCCCAATATCAATATATAACACCCCAATCCATGTCCATCCAAAATGCAATAGAAGATGGAGAATCCCCCTGTGCTGTTTAATCTTATTTGGGAACATCCAGTGGAAGACAGTATCTTGGGTCTTCATCTCTGGAGCAGAGCAATATCCAAGCTAAAAAATGTGAAGGAAACAAAAAGGGAAAAAATATGTTCTATTCCCACGCTCTTCTAAGAAAATTTAAAGGTCAAGTTATTTTTGTATAGTACAGTATAATCCAATTGATATTACTGCTCTAGCTGAGATAGTTATGCAAAAAGTGATTAGTAAACATTAAGATTGGAACATATAAATATATATGTATTTTAATATTATTTTATTTACCAATATTAAATATTACTTAATAAAATGCTATTTATTAAACATTATTTTAAAGCAATTATTCTTTCATGGTAGCTACTTGCCTGTGCAATTTTGTAATTGGTCAAGATGTCTGCCATGTTCAAAACTTCATAAGAGTTTGGTCCCCCAATAACAGCTACCAGAGTGTTTTGGAGGTCACATTTATAGTTAGGAATGAACCTGCATGCTGTAGAGAGCAGTTCCATTGTGGCTGCATAAGTATATCTTGCATTACAATAGGTGTTATAGATCTTGAAGCCTAGGGTGACATTGGTTAAGATTTGGGCATTTTCATTAATCTCTTTTACAGCAAACACCAAGGCTACAACATGTTGGTAAGCCTGAGTCACCGAACTAGAATGAAATTCAAAAATCAGAAATATATACTGTCATTTTGCTTCTGAAGAAATATGTGCTGCATCTCAGTACAATATATGCCTGCTAACTTCATGATGAACTAAGAAACAGTGATTCTGTGCTTTGATCTAGCATGATGCATTTTTGCAGGTGTTAAAAATGATTACATTTACTCACATGTGTATACTTTCTCCAGTTCTCTCTCTACTACTACTACTACTACTACTACTACTACTACTACTACTACTACTACACACACACACACACACACACACACACACACACAAACCAGATGCAGATAGCCATTACTCCTGCTACCAGTGCGCTGTGTGCACAGCTTTGGTTCTCTTGCATGTGCGCACGTGTGTCCCAGCATGTTTTTGCTTCTGTGCATGATCAGGAAGCAAAAACGTATCGAAATCTTGTAAGGGGATACGTGTGCATGTGAGATTTCAGCATTTTCTTTTTGCTTCCGCACATGTGCAGAAGCAAAAAAAAAATCACTGAAATCTCACGCACACGTCCCCTTGCAAGATTTTGCTTCTGCGCGTGTGTACTATGCAAAAATACATTGAGATGTATGTGCACGCACACAAGAGAACTAAAGCTGCATGCACAGTGCACCGTTCACTACCGTGCCAGTATTAACCTACTACTGACACAAACCAGAAGAGAGAAAGAAAGAGGTGGAAGTGGAAGAAGTGTTTCTATTTATCTTTCATTGGAAAATGTTTACCAATAGAAATAAACAACAGACATAAACTTAAAGTAAACTGCTCTAAATTCGACTGCAGAAAATACGACTTTAGTAGCTGAGTAATTAATGCATGGAACTCACTACCAGACTCTTTCATATCATCACCTAACCCCCAAAACTTCACTCTTAGACTATTCACAGTTGACCTCTCCCGATTCCTAAGAAGTCAGTAAGTGCACTAGAGTGCCTTCTGTCCCCTGTCCTAATGCTTCTCTTTTACTAGTATCTTCTTTATAAAAATTATTATATCTTTGTATACCATCAATACGTATTTGACAAAACAAACAAATAAATACAATAAATAGAAATCTCTTGTGATTCTCAAGTACCCAAACTGTACAGGTTCCTTTAGATTAATAGACAAAATATAATGTGAATATCAAGAAAACCACTTCCTTCCTCCCTTCCTCTAGCAGCAAAACATTAGCAATTACTAAATTTTAATACTACTTGTCCCAATTTTTATCAGAGCAGGAGCACCCCGTGGCTTTCAAATTTCAGTTACTTACAGGAACTCAGGGATAATATCATGAAAGGGATGTCTTGTGAATTTGGTCTCTTCAGAAGCAACCATGTACTGAGAAACTATAGCACCAATAATAACTTCTCCTGGTTGATAATATTTATGAAGAATAATACTTGGGTCATTGCTACTACACTTGGCAAAACAAACATTGCAGATATTCCTAAGGAGCAAAGAGAATATGAGTGCCCAAAATGTTACAATGAGAAATAATCTGATACTTTGTTTCTTGGAAAATTCTTTTGAAAAACAGTATTCCATTTCTTCCATAGAGTAGCCTCAAAGTCTGAAAGTAAGTACCAGTTACAAACTGAGACAGTGGAGAATACACATTGGTCTATTGAATTGAGGGAGCACATCACTGTAATTCCAGGTTTGACAATCAGTAGGGTTATTTAAAAAACTACACTTTAATTTTCATAGAATCACAGGTACTCACAAGCCTTCGAGAATTTGCATAAGGGACTTGACAACTTTCTATTAAGATAATGATTAAATAATCCTGTAACATGTGGTGTTTACTACACTGCTGTTATTTTTGTCTCATACCCACTTGCCAAGAAGAATGTGGTCCATGAGGTCATACTCCATTGAACTCAATACAAGTTCAGAACTGAACCCCCCAGAACTAAGCATGTCATATTTTGATCCTATGATCATGGGAATGCTTTAAAGGTCAGTAACTGTGAAAAATGGTCATAACTCACTTTTTTCAGTTCCATTGTAATTTTGAACAGTCACCAAGTCAATTGTTAGTCAAGGATAACCTGTTAATTCTGTAAAAGAATATGTTTGTTTTTGTTGTTTTAATATTTTTAAAAGTTTATACTCAATATTTTTTTAAAAAACTGAAAGAAAATAAGCATAAGCCATGTGCTAGTTTGCAAAGGGCATCATAATTTTTAAATACTACACATTGATCCCATTTTTCCAGGGCAAGCACAATTTATATTTTGGGAAAAATAAGTTAATACAGGTTACTCAAAGTTCTCTCTGATGGTATAGGGAAGCTGTGTGCTGCAATAATTATTCCCACTAGAAAGAAATTCTATTCAGCCAACAGGTCAAATATGAGGTGTTTATCACCCTTCTATTCTACTCGACAATAGATCTCGGGTGGTGAACCTATGGCACATGTGCCCCAGGTGACACATGGAACCATATCTGACGGCACAAGAGGTGTTGTTCTATACCAGGTCCTGCATGCATGTGCATGCTGGCCAGATGATTTTTGGCCTTTTGGAGAGTGCTTGGTGGGGGGGGTGAGAACTGGCCCAACAACTCAACCAGAAGTTCATTTCTGAACTTCTGGTTGGCTGTTGGGTCCATTTTTCACCATCCACAGGCTCCGGAGGCTTTCCTGAAGCCTGGGGAAGTGCGAACATGATCTCCTCCAGAAGGCCAAAAAACAACTGGAATCAGTTATTTGACGTCCATAGTTTCAGTGAGCCCTGGATGTATGTGCAGGGGGGCAGCCTGGGTGGGGATCGGATGTTGTTATATTAACCTGAACTCCCATTCTCATGTAGGAGAGTTAGCCTCCAAAGATGGGTTTCACCCTTATCCAATGGCCAATCAGGACTGAGTCTTAGAAAAGTATAAATAGCACCTTCCATCTTATATTTCCCCTCTTCGATGAAGGATGAAAGAACAGACTGCGTGCAGCTTCCAATTCAGTCAGAACAAATCTTACGTAACAATTAGAACTATACATTCTGTGTAATAAGCAGAACCAATCATTCAAACTAGTAATCTCACACCAAATTTAGTAAAATTGTACACATTTTGCAGGCTAAACTATCTATAAATTGAAAAAAAAAATACAAAAAAGGGGGCGGGCGGATTTTATGAATAAAATAAACCAATAAGCATTATTTTTTATTTTCATTTCATTGTATTTTATTTTCATTTCATTTTATTTTATTTTCATTTCATTTCATTTCATTTCATTGTGTGCAGAAATGTTCAACCTAGTTTACAAGGGAAAGAAATTTTCAAATTGACCAAATATAAGCACTTAAAATAAAGAATTTTCGGTGCAAGTCACACAGTAGTAAACAGTACAAGTGTGATTTTGTACAGGGTCTCAAACTTCGATTTTGTGTTGCACAGATTTGAACAGAACAACAGGGTTAAATAACCTTAACAATGGACAGCCCACGGAGGGAATGGCCAACCACATGGAAGGTGGACCTTGACTGAGAAATAAACTCTCTGAATCCACTGGAACAGAACCAAGCACCTGGAGAAGGTTTGGATGCAACATGGAGCCAGGTGATACATGGTTTGGGGAACACTGAATGGCAATGTTCAAAAGCTAAGCCATACTGGGAACTGCTTATGCTCCAGGAAATCTAACATGATCCTCAAGGGAGATGTTCAGGATGGAAATCTTTCTGGTCTGGGGTAAGGGTGGCTTGCACTCCAAAGAGTCTAACAGTATTCCTGAGGGAGTGATCCAGATGAATGGAACCATCCACCCTGACTAGAACAATTGGAATGACATAGCGTCCAAAGAAAGCTGGCCTATCTTAGATCCCATTTCATTTAAGGTGGGGAAAAAGGGGTGACCTAAAGGTGTCGACCATATGAAGAGGGCCAATGAATGACCAGCATAACCTCTAGGGGAGCAGTGAAGATAATTACACTCAGTAAAGACACCCATGATGAGCCAAAGAGTCAAGAGGAAGACAGATACTCGAAATACACAACTGTGTAGAAGGAGGGTAGAACCAGGAGATGAAAAGACCGGAGGTATATACAAATACCCTCTCAGGAATCAACCAATGGACAAGGACCTCCTTGTCTAGTGCACTCCAAAGGGAACTATAAGGTCTCGTGACTCTATGACATGCTATGTATCTGGTAAGGCACGCCAAAAGGAAAAAAAACTGCAAGCAACCCCTAATCACGGGAAAATGCTTACCCTCCCAGGGACCTGCTAATTGGCCGAGATGTTCAGTGGCTGCTGGATGGTCTCCTGAAAGGGGACCTCCCTGATGAGTTAGGAGAAAAGGGAACAGGGAAGACCAAACCCACATGGAAGTGGGAATGGGTTCAAAGGCAAGACCATAAGACAGGGTCTGACCCATAATTGGACTTGTTTCACCTGGCAAACAAAGTCAGGTACCCTCCTAAGAGGAGATCCAACAAGAATTTAGGAATTGTTATTTGATTATTATTTATTTCCCTTATAAATATTTTTCTTCTTTTTTACATAATGAATCTTTAGAAATATGGAATTTTGAATAATTAATATCTATTTGAAAATATAGTTGATGATGATAATTAATATTGACATTGCTAATGAATAAGTCTTTATATAAGAATTTAAATCTAATACAATTTTTAAAAGTAATTAATTGTACAATTAAGTGATAAATCTGGGAAAATACAATTATATTATAAATTGGTATAAATTGGATTTGTTGAAATAAATTTAAAATGATATACTTGTAACATTAGAGAGGAATACATACCTCAGGGACCGCCTTCTGCTGCACGAATCCCAGCAACCAGTTAGGTCCCACAGAGTGGATCTTCTCCGGGTCCCGTCAACTAAGCAATGTCGCCTGGCGGGACCCAGGGGAAGAGCCTTCTCTGTGGCGGCCCGGGCCCTCTGGAACCAACTCCCCCCAGAGATTAGAACTGCCCCCACCCTCCTTGCCTTTCATAAACAACTTAAAACCCACCTCTGCCGCCAGGCATGGGGGAATTGAGATCCTCTTTCCCCCTAGGCCTTTACAATTCTATGCATGGTATGTATGTATGTATGTTTGGTTTTTATATTAATTGATTTTTAATCATCAATACCAAATTACTATTGTACACTGTTTTATTGTTGCTGTTAGCCGCCCCGAGTCTCTGGAGAGGGGCGGCATACAAATCCAATAAATAAATAAATAAATAAATAATGAATAATGAATGAAAGAAGTTAATGTGATTGAGTTTTGGAATTTGAATGATACCTGGAATTGATAATTTATTTTTGAAAATAACTAAATGTGGAATTTTTTTAGGGGCATTTAGTTACAAGAAAATAGGGATTAAGAAAAATGAATGATGAGAAAGGAAGTAAGGAAATGAATAAAGCACAATGACTTTGATTTATTAAACAAGAGAAAACAACCCGCAGAGGAAGTAAGCTATTGCATTAAAATTTTATTGGAAAATTAAATAATTGGTGTAATCTAGATGACAAAATTAGATTAAGGAGGTACCAAGAGATTAATGGTATATACTGATAGTAATGGATATTAAATTAAGAAGTATTAATGATTATATTTAGTAGATGATACATGTTTATTAAGCTGTACTGAGAAGCTATATATGTTTTATTAAACTGTATATGAGAGGTTATATATGTTTTCAGTGGGGATTAGAATTATCCACTCAGGGAAGAATTTAGATGGTGTAAGAGGAAGTAGGAGAGAAGGAGAGAAAGGTGATGTAGAGAAGGAAGATGGAAGGAGGAGAAAGAAGGAAAGGGGAGACAAGGTGCTAGAAAATAGGTATTAGATGAGGAATAGCTACCTAAGATAGAAAAAGGGAAGTGGAGGGAGGAAAGATTGAGATAGATTGAATAAATAAATTAAAACTGAAATGTAACTTAGGTTATTGTATTATTGTTTTTAAGCGATAATATGCATATTAAGGTATATGTGATGTTATATTTGCTTTTGATGTAAAGAAAAATAAAAAAAAATAAAAAAAGATATCCTTGTTATTATTAAGCCAGGGATCACTAGGCAGGGCTGCCTTAGATTTCTCAGTCCACTCTTCCTAGCTTTGGCTGCTCAACCATCAGGTCTGATAAGGACAGGGACTACTAGTTCCCCACTTGAGGGGTAATTGTCCTCTGCTGATTCCCCTGCAATTTGCTTCTTCTTTTGTTTCTTCCTTGAATCTTCATACCATACTGGTGTCAAGTCAGATGTTGGCACTCAGAACCCTGACCAGCATCCCAAACTGAGAGTAGCTGGATGAAATTTTAAGAGAGATTCGGGTTAAATTTCAGGATTCCAGATAGCATCCAAACTTAAATCAGAGTCCAAGTCAAAATGTTCCTCAAAGTTCAAATTTATTGCCAGAGCCATTCTGGCACCTATAGTGGGAAACCTGATTAGGGGACTGGAAAGTCTAGGGCACTGCTAGTCTAGTGTAGAGAAAGACCAGGGATGTCATGATAGAAGTGTTCCAATATTTGAGGGGTTGCCAGAGAGAGGAGGTGATCAACTATTCTCCAACACACTTGAAGATCAGACAAGACATAATGGGTGGAAACTGATCAAGAAGAGATCCAACCTGGAAATAAGGAGGAACTTTCTGACAGTGAGAACAATCAACCAATGGAACAGCTACAACTTCAGAAGCTGTAGGAGTGTCATCACTTGAGACTTTCAAGAAGAAATTGGCCTGCCATTTGTCAAAAATGGTGTAAAGCCCTGATGGAGAACCAATGGCCCATGTGCCCTAAGTGGCATGCAGAGCCATTTTATCTGGTATGCTAGGCATTGCCCATTCATCTTCCAGATTTGTCCCATGTACATGTGTACAGTAAACAGAAGATTAGCTGGCTCATGTGCATGTGTGTATTACGAAGAAAACTGAAAGATCATTCAGCTCCTCTTACTAGTAGCACATGTGCTAAGCTGAACAGTTGGTTGCTTTCTGGATCCTTAATGTCTCTGCTTGATTGTATGCTGCCAGGATCAAGATGGGCTGATGGGGGGGAGTGTACATTGCCCAGGATTGAGGTGGGAGTGAGTGAGTGAGCCAGGAGGGATAGAGAGGGGAGGAAGGCATGGTGGAGACCATCAAAACACAGAGAGTCACAGACAGAGTAGCAAAAAAAGTGTTTTATTGGGGTTACATTCATGCCAGTGCAGCAGCAACTCGAGGCAAGCCACGCTTCTGCAACGCATGGGGCATTGGGGGGGGGGGAGTTTTGTCTGGCTGGCACCACTGCTTCTCATTTTCCTAATCAGCACTGTTTTAAAGAGGGAGGAAACTGTTGAGAACTCAGACCACCCAGAGGGATCTGGGTGAGATGAGTCTCACCTAATTCGGCTATGGGGTTTTTTTTCCTTTCTAGACCAGCTCCAAGCAAGCAGTGCAGGCAGTACTTCTGAAGTTTGTGCAGCACTTCCTTGGAGCTGGCCTGGAAAGGATAAAAGTCTCTGGTGGGGAGGTAGGGAAACCCCAGTATATTGCTCCTGCTGCCCCCACCCTTTTGTGCTTGGAGTGAGATGGCAGTTCTCACTTTGCCACTTGCCCAGAAGCTGCAGTAAGTGGTAAGAGGCTTCAGCTTCTCCCTTAGAAGAAGTCTAAAGCACCAACATTTGCTGGCATGAATGGTTATGCTGGATGCCACCCGGAAAGTCAGGCTGGCAGGAGGATGAGGAGCAGTGGCGGCAGGTAATTCATGCTGGCAAAGTTTGGAGCAGGAGGCTTTCCAGTCCCAAAACAGGCAGGGGGGGCATATGCAGGTGGCATATGTGTGCAAAATGCACTTGCACATGGGGGTAATCAAGCATGCATGTGCAGGTGTGGCGTGCTTTACATTGTGGGTGCCGGCAAACATGCATGATATCGTGGGCACACACACATACACACTTTTGGCACTCAACCAAAAAAAGATTTGAGATCACTGGTGTATGCTCTCCTGCTTGAGTGTGAGGTTGAATTAGAGGGCCTACAAGGTCCCTTCCAACTGTGTTAATCTGTTAAATTTGTTAAACTTTTGATCCATATTCTGAAAGTATAATAAACTGGGTCATAATATTTTTTTCCAGGTTCTTGATTGTCATGAGCCTCCATATGATCAAACCATGTGATCTAAAATGTCCTTTGGTTGTTTTCAGTTTTCTATGGGGTTATACATGTCAGGCATTAAAAATATCTAGGTAATATCATAATGCAGAATGTAGGCCTCAGTTTAGAATGCTGAGTCATTCTGAGGCAGTTGAGCGTGCAGCATCCTAGTAATTATGTGAAAAGTATTTAACTAGACAAGAGGTCTTTGCTCTTTCTCTCTGTCTGTTCGCTGTTAGCTGTGTGCTGTTGCTGTTCATGAGAAATGTACTTTGAAGAATCCATAATGCTGTATAAGTTGTTCCTGTGAGTTATTAAACTAAGATAATTGTAGCGAGGTACTAGTAAGAGACTAGTTTATTGTATGTATAGTATAGATAGTAGTAGTAGTAGTAGTAGTAGTAGTAGTAGTAGTAGTAGTAGAAGTATAAAGAAATAAATATATTTTTCCACAACTTTCTACTGCTGCTATGTTTCATTGAAGACTTCAACTCCTCTACTGGTCTGTGGCTGGCTGGTTGAGTTGGTGGACTGCTGGACTGGTTTGCTGCTTGGGCACAAGCAGGCTAGTTTCTGCAAATGCAGCTCTGATAATACAGGGGATATGAGCCCTGATGGTGCAGTGGTTAGAGTGCAGTACTGCAGGCTATTTATGATTGACAGCTGCCTGCAATTTGGCAGTTCAAATATCACCAGGCTCAAGATTGACCAAGCCTTCCATTTTTTTGAGGTCGGTAAAATGAGGACCCAAACTGTTGGGGACAATATGCTGACTTGGTAAACAGCTTAGAGTGGGCTATAAATCACTGTAAAGCAGTATATAAGTCTAAGTGTGATTACTATTGTTATTATGTAGGGATCATAACTGCCTCTATGGTCAAAAGAGAAAATACAAATCCTAAGTGCTTATCTCAGCTGGCCAGCTTTTGGATTGCATAATCTTCTGTCCTATCCTTTTTATCTTTAGAGACATGTCTGTCATTATTCATTTAGATTTGGATTTAATTGGATTTGTATGTCGCCCCTCTCCGAGGACTCGGGGTGGCTCACAACATGTACAGAAAAAACAGGATGTAGGAGAAGTACATTTCGAGAATCAAAGAAAATTGAATTCTACTGTGCTATAGATACTTTGAGAGGGAAGGCTGCATTGAATCTATGAGCAAATTGAACTTCATATTCAGGATTATTTTTTTATTAAGTGTCCCTTTGTATTCAAATCAGGTCTCATAATAATGATATAGCACTTGGGGGAAAATATGCAGCCCAGTAATCCAGCTGCTGAAGCCAAAATAGAGAAGATTTCCACAGCCACCATATATTTTCCCTTTGTACTCAAATAGGTTGGAACAAATGATATCCAGACACTACAAAAAACCAACATGCTGAAGGTGATAAATTTGGCTTCATTAAAGCTATCTGGTAATTTCCTAGCTAAGAAGGCTACTGTGAGACTGACAGAAGTCAAGAGGCCCAGAAAACTAAGAACAATATAAAACATTGTTGTTGAACCTTCATTACATTCTAGGACTATTTCTCCAGCTATAGAATGCATGTCAAAATCTGGAAATGGGGGAGAAATTGTCAGCCACACCATACAAATGGTAAATTGTGCCAAGGAGCAAAATAGGACAATAGAAAAAGCCAGCTTATTCCCTACCCATTTCCTAATTTTGGAACCTGGCCTAGTGGCCATGAAAGCAAGAACAACAATGATTGTTTTCCCTAATATGCAAGAAAGGGCTATAGCGAATATGATGCCAAAAGCAGTTTGTCGCATGAAACATTTTGCTTGGTTAGGTTGCCCAATGAAGAGCAAACTGGAAAGGAATGACATCAGGAGAGCAATGAGAATAATGTAGGTGAGGCTCCTGTTGTTGGCTTTAACAATGGGGGTGTCCCGCTGTTTAATGAAAATCCCCAGCACCACAGCTGTCACGAAAGAAAAGAAAAGATTAACAATGGCCAAGGTGATTCCCAATGGCTCATTGTAAGACAGGAAAGTTGTTGTTTTTAGAATACAAAGATTTTGAGCCTTGTTTGGGTACTGGTCTTTTGAACATTGAAAGCAGTCAACTGCATCTGAAAAGAAACCAAAACATCATGGTTAATTTCCAGATTCGATCTCCACATTAGAAGTCAGTTGTAGAAAGTTTGGAATTTAGTATTTTGAATCACAATAAAGAAGAATGAATATTTTTGCACAACACAGATCTTACCCATCTGGTTTGAAATTTTTCCTTTTGCACATGGAAGGCAATTATAACAGCAAAATTGCTTCCCTTCTATTCTCATCTTCCGGGATCCAGAATAGCAATTGTCATTGCATACAGAAAGAGGTACAATCTATCAAGAGATAAAACCAGGATTTATTAAAACAATGTATTCATACAAATGAATGTCAAGTCTCTTTTTAAAAGCCTGCAATGAGGGACCACCCATAACCCCTGAAGTTAAGCTTTTGATTTTTCTCATTCAGAAAATGTCTCCTTAGTTCTAGATTGCTTTTGTCCTTGGAAGGTTTCTATCCATGTTTTCTTGTTTTGCCTTCTGGTGCTGTGGAAAATAAGTTTAAGCATTTCACCATTCCACTGCTGAAGACCACCCAAGTTCATAACAATAATAACAAACAACAACAACAATAATAATAGCAATAGCAATAACAATAACAACAACAATAACAACAACAATAACAATAACAATAACAATAACAATAATACCATGAAACTGAGACAACTGGTTATTTTAAAAAGTATTTGTGATGATCCATCCAAAGCTAACCTATTCAACTCTTTCTTTGGCTCTGTCTTTGTTAACAGTAATGGTTCATCCCCCATCTTTGCAAATTGCACCTCAAACTCTCTCAACAGCCTAACCCAAATTTACTGCACTGTAGACTGCTTTGAAAAAGTAATCCGTGACCTCAAACCTTCCCTATCAGTCGGACCAGACAGTTTTTGTGTATACTTCCTAAAAAAGCTTTCTTCTGCTATAGCTGAACCTCTAAGCAAGATTTCGGCATTATTCCCTGTTCTAAGACTTCATTAAATATAATTAATAGTATTTCCCCTAGTGTCTCTTTTAGTTCTTTATAGAGTTCACCTGGTATACCATCAGGGCCTGGTATTTTGTTATTTTTTTTTATTCAGTATTTCGTTTTCCAATTCCGTTAACGTTATTTTCTTATTTAATATTGTTCTGTCTGACTCTGATATCTCTTCTAATTTTGCTTTTTCTAAGTATGTGTTTAATTGTTCTTCTTTTATCTCCTCTTTTTGATATAGTTCTGTATAATGTTTAACCGCAATTTTCTTTTTTGCTTCCATTGTGTATTGACTATCTCCATTTTTGTCTTCTAATCTTTGTATATATCGTTCTTCTCCTTCTTTTTTAAATTTGTATGCCAACCACCTGCCCATTTTATTTGCATTTTCAAATTGATTTTGTTTGGCTATCCTAATTTTACCAGCAATTTCATCTTGTATTAATAAGTTAATATTATGTTTTACTTTATCCCTTTCTTTTCTTAATTTCTCATTTTGTAGGTCTTTTTGCATTTCTATTTCTAAGTGTTTTATTTTATTTTTATAGTCATACAATGTTTTATCTATAGATTTCTTTACTTTAGCTGAATATGCTATTGTTAGCCCTCTTATATATGCTTTCTTAGTGTCCCAGATGTTCTGGATTGTAGTATCATTGTTCAAATTGTCCTGAAAAAATAATTTGAGTTCTTGTTTAATATAATTAATGTCATTTTGTTCTTTAGTCAATGTTATAAAATATTTATGAAAATATTGGCAAATAGACTAGAAAATATTTTACCAAAAATAATTGAAGAGGATCAATACGGATTTGTGAAGCAAAGGAAAATAAGCGAACCGATTAGAAATGTAATAAATGTGATGCATCATGCTACTGTCACTAAAAGGAAATTGGGAGTTTTGAAATTAGATGTTTATAAAGCTTTTGATAAAGTTAACCATAGCTATTTATATAAATTATGTAAGGAACTAAATATGGGGGATAAATTTTGTGAAACTATAAAAGAGATTTATAAAGGGAATGAAGCATATATAAGAGTGAATGGACAAAGAACGCAGAGAATTAAAATATTAAACGGCACCAAGCAGGGATGTCCTTTATCTCCAAAATTATTTGTAATAGCAATAGAGATCTTAGCTAATAAGATAAGACAAGATAACACCTGGGCAGGATAGAGAATTGGGGAATTAGAAATGAAAATAAACTTATTTGCAGATGATGCAATTATATTGAGCCAGACCCCGATGGAGATGATTAAAGGTATAAGAAATATTTTACAAGAGTTTAAACAGGAATCAGGACTGTCGGTTAATATGGAAAAATCCGAGATTATGTTTTTAAATACAGGTCCGAGAGAGCAGATAGAAATTAGGAAAGAATCAGGGTTAAAATTAGGACTAAAAAAATTTAAATATTTAGGAATTTGGTTATTGAGAAACCCAGCGAAAATTGAGGAGGTGAATTATAGATTAATATGGAGGAAAATGTTGAAACAGATGAGGAGCTGGAAAGAGAAAAAGCTAAGGAGAATCTCTAAAATAAGTGCTTTAAAAATGATGATAGTTCCCAAAATGATGTACCTATTTCAGGTGCTGTCAGGGGTGCTATCAACATTTAAGTTTAAAGAGTGGGACAAAAAACTTAATTAATGGATTGAAAAAGATAAGAGACTAAGAATAAGGAAAAAGTGGTTAATTGCAAATGAAAAAGAGGGGGGATGGGAGTTCTTTGTTTGGAGCTGTATAGGGAAGCTTTTTAAATGGAAAGGTTAATGGAGTTGCAACTATGTGAAAACAAATGGGTGAAATTGGAAAAACAGATAAACGGGATGAAGAATAGAGAATTAATTTTTATAAAGTGGAACAGGAGCGACTTAGGTAAATTAATAGGTCCCATGAAAGGGACTATGGAAATTTGGAAAAAATGGCAGGGGAAAATAGGATTATATAAATTTAAACTGTCATTGCTTTATGTAATAAATAGAGATAATGAAACAAATTTGAATAGGGTTATAGCAGAGTTGAAGAGAAGAGGGATAACTAAAATAGAACAGTTATATGAGAAGGATGGCAGGCCAAGTAGAAATCATATAGAATGGTCGTTAGGTAAGGAAAGATGGCTACAAATAAATGCAATATGTAAATATCTCAATGAAAGGGAGAATAAAGAAGTAGTATTGAGGGAGGAGACAGGGTTAGAGAAAATAATAAGAGAAAAAAGTGAGGGTATAAAGGTGCAAGCAACCAATATATATAAGCTGTTAGTGCAGTCAGATGGGGACACCATTCAAGGATTGACTAAATGATGGCAAAATGAGATACAAGTAGAGGTACAAGAGATGGAAAATACAGTAGAAAATATAAGGAAAATTAAGAATACAAGAATTAGGGAAATGAGAAGGACAATATTACCTAAGTGGTATTATACTTCCATTCAACTCGCACACTTTCAACAGAAGGTTAGGGTAATTGTTGGCACAGCTGTCAAGATAAAGGAGTGTTTATGCATATGATTTGGGAATGCCCCATAGTGCAGGATTTTTGGCAAAAAGTGCAAGAGGACATAAATAGAATGTTAAATATTCAATGGACAATCACTAAGGAAATGGCAGTATTAGTTAAAAGCAAAGAATTTAGAGAAATAAAACAAGCAGCAATAGAAAGTGCTCAGGCGGTAATAGTTTTGGGTTGGAAGGATGCGACAAAATGGACAATCAAAATTGGTACAGGTACATGGTGGACCATATTCAATTTGAAATGATGGATAAAAGGATAAATTTGGATAATGAAACTGAATTGAAACAACTAATTGGACGGTGGGACAAAGTAAGAAGATATATGATGAGTAGAATCCGAGACCAAGCTACAAGAAATAAATTGGAATCACTCTATAATATGTAAATAGATAATTTGCTGTTGGCCTAAAGTGGGTTATATAAGAAACACCCCCGATATGGTGGTGGGATATGTGTGTGTGTCGGGGTGGTGGGCATTTTTCACTATGCACTGTTTTTTGTTGTGTGTATATTAAACTTGTTAAAAATCAATTTAAAAATTTTTTTTTTAAAAGAAAACAATAAACATTGACAAAATCATGATCTATCAGTTGCAAAAGCCCACCTTACCTGGATATACATGCATTATATGAAAATACATCACAGTCCCAGATGCTTGGGAAATGTTTGAGTTGTGATATTGTGATACAAAATCCAGCACATCAATCTCGTTTGCTGTGTATTACTGTTTTTGTGACAATAACAATTATGATGACAATGACAATAACAATAACAATAATAATGCCAACTCAGAAAGCTCAAATTGCCCAAGGAGCTCCTGATACAGTTCTTTAGAGCAATTATTGATTCTGTCATCTGCACCTCTATAACATTCTAGTTTGGTCTTTGACCATACAAGACAAACATATTGCTACCAACCTGCCTTCCATTGAAGACTTGTATACCACATGAGTCAAAAAGAGGGTTGTGAAAATATTTACAGACCCCCCACATCCCCACAAACTGTTTCAACTCCTACTCACACAACAATGCTATAGAATACTGCACATCAAGACAACTAGAAACAAGAGGAGGCTAAAATTTATGAAAAATGTTTACAGGATTTGGCTATGTCTATTATAATGAAAAAGAAGGACTATGGGTTATATAATAGCAGTGTTCCAATATTTGAAGGTTCCAACAAATACAAGCGTGTCGAACTGTTTTCCAAAGCACCAAAAGGCAAGATGAAAAACAATGGATAGAAACTAACCAAGGAGATAAGCAATCAAGAACTAAGGAGAAATATCCTAACAATAAGAGTAATTAACCAATAGGACATCATGCTTTCTGAAGTTGTGGGTTCTCTGGTATAGGTATAGGTCTCCCCTAGTTGGATTAAAAGACCTCCAAGGTTGTTTCCAACTTTATTATTCTATGTACTATGTTCAAAAGAACAACACATGAAGAGTTCAAGTTGACTAGTTCAATATGTTCTACTAGTTGAAATGATTGGAGACCTCCAAGATCCCTTCCAGCTCTATTCCGATTGATTGATTGATTGATTGATTGATTAACTGATTATTTTATGGCAATACTACCAGAGAGTTTAATAGACAAATTGATATATTTCAATTTATAACTGAATATTATTATTCTGTGAATTATATGATAAATAACTTTAATTACTTTAGCAAGTTTCAAAGATATACATATGCATATGTATACGCGCACACATACACACACATATAAAGAATTGTCCTAAAAATGCAAGTTCCAAGTATAGTTATCAATAAAGAGGTAGTAGCCATCATGATCTCCAGAATGTTTAATTTTTTATTTAAAACTATTAAAACTACTAAGCTTTCATCAGTCCCTAATGACTTCATCAGAGTGTAAAATCCCCATTGAAGAGATGCTTGCTTTTATGTGATGCCACTCAATTTAGTCATTGCACGCATAATAGGCCCACACTCTTTCTTCCCTCCTAATTAAATTAACTTTATTGTTTCTGCCTTAGTCATGCTGACAGATGACAATGGGACTTCTGTTCCCTCTTTCTGTTTCCTCTTTGTGTATTGCCTCTTTCTCTACTGTGTGTGTGTGTGTGTAAAGCAGGGCTATCAGGCATTGCTTTGAAGGTACTTCTCCCTGCTCTCTCTCTCTCATTGTCATTCCTCTTCTCCTTAGACACACATTGTCTCCTCTAAAATGATCTTCTGTTGGGTCTGTGTTGCTCTTCTCTCTCTCTTTCTCACACACACACACACAGAGAAAGAGAGAAAGACCCTCTCTCTCATTCTGCTGCTCTTCTAGCATGCTCTCTAGCACTCAGTTAGGGACAATCACACTTTCATTGGGCCAATCTCTATGCCTAAGGGGGAGAATTTGCCCCCGATTTCCATTCTGTTCCCCTTAAGTCCTTTCTGGTGTCTTAATGCCTGGTATGCTTGTGATATATCGATATGTCTATTCAAACAACAACTTGCTTAATAGTTTTAGTAGTTTTAAATATTTTTTTTAATGCTTTGGAGATTTGTTGGATTTTTATGTTATTTATGGTTATAAGTGATGTTCTTCACTTCATACAGCAGAGACTCTTCATAGCAGAACCGTGGTACTATGTATATTGGGGTACAAATACAATGACTCCAATATAAATCTTATGCTTTTATTTCTTCTTTTCTCATTGAACTGGTTTCATATTTACAGAAATAAACAACTTGACAGTATAACAATATTTCTCTATACAGCTGCTTTCTATGATACAGATTCACCAACAGTCAGCATATGAATCCCAAGAATTCTATCTTCCAACTGCCACAACTGACCACATGCCAGTATGCAAATTAGCTTTCTCTCAACATTCCATCCCCTTTTTCCATGCTATATGCTAACAAGATTGTGATAGCTACTGCCACTTTATCGATGTGTGTATATGTGTGTGTGTGTGTGTGTGTTTTCATAGATTTTCAAGGGTATAGGTGTATAAGTCTTGGCATATTTGGGTCTTTTCCTATGTAAGATCTTGGCAACATTTCAATGAGATCCCACTTGTCATCTTCAGGCTGGAGGTTTTTTGGCTTCATGCTAGGGCAAACAAAGAATGGTCAGAGCTGCCATCTTTCTATAAATATTAAATTCTGCTAAAACCATAAATACTTAATGAGGATATATTGCTAAATTATTTTTCTATACAGAGATCTTTTGTATTTCAAATTCTCTGGTCATTATTTCTTCATCTTCTCAATTTTTGGTCTGACAACTTTAAGGGTAACAATCATTCAAATCAATAATTTTGAAAATAAGAAGGGAAGGGGGAAAATACACAGTTTGAAATCTGAACCGGAAAATCAATCAATCAATCAATCAAACAATCAATCAAATAATAAATAAATACCTGGTTAAACTTGGCGGGCCAGATAATGTCTTGTGCAGAAATGGTTAATAGCTTATCCGGAGAAGCTATTGGATCGATCTTTCCAACTTTGACTTTAACAAAGGTGTCATTTGGAAACGTGACCCAGTTGATAATGTCAAATCCACTTTCTAAATCCCCATTTTCCTTAAAGGAAATTTTCTCTCCTGCAGTGTTATTAAATGACATGGTTCTCAAATAGTGATGTAACTAAAATGAAGAAAAGGTTGGTAATTAAAAAGCAGGGAAGGGAAGGGAAACAAGGAGAAAGAAAAAAGGGAGGGGGGACATCAATTTCAATGGCATTAAGTCAAAGGTGGGCTCCTCATAGTTTTCACTGGATCTAAAAAATTGGTAGTAAACTTGTAGTGATGTTACAGAATCGGTTCTGTGATCCATGGATTCCATCATCTTTTTTTGGGGGGGTAATTTTTGATGGTTTGGGCTTCTGCACATGTTCAGAAGCTGAATTTTTGGCACTGTACATGTGCCACAATCTTGGGGTGGGCTTTTTTGTTTTCTTGGCTATTTTTAATTTGCTTTTGCTTTTGCACATGTGACATGACCAAGTTTTTGGCATTGTGCACAAGCGCAGCCACATAGAATACAATGCGCGTGCAGGCAGTGATGCATCAGGAAGTGAACTGCTGGCAAGGTAAGTTAGAACCCACCCCTATATTAAGTTATGGATATTTATTTAATACAATTGGGTTCACCAATGGAATTATTGACCTCTGATCCATATTTCTCCCCTGTCATAGATATTTGGATCTATTCCAGACAGGCACAATTTTCTGCATCTTAATCATTTCCTCCATATTGTTGTATCATTATTGTAGCCTTGTTACCTATTCACAATTACAAAAGTTTCTCTAGGTCCCAAAAGGATATGAAAAACAGGGTAGCAGGATACTTAAAATCAACACTCCAGTATATTCATAACAGTAGGACAGAGCACTGCATTATAGGGAAGAGGAAAGTGAAGTGTTCATTCAATCACTTAATACCTGCCATGCCTTTTGAGTCCAAAACATTTCTCTCCCAATTTCTGCCCTTGTTCTGTATTTGGCAGAAAACATGGCTTGTAAAGCATGTGCCACAGCATAAACTGCATTGTAGATGCTGTAACTCTGCCCAGTCATGGTGATGTCAAATACAGATTTGGGTAGATTGTCCAACTTCTCTTCTCCAGTGCACAGCTTCCCAGCATTGTGATCTAACTTATTTTTAGGAAAAGAGCATTCAAAAGCCTGTTCCCAGAACACTCTCATTAAATGGTCTTCTACTTCTGACGTTGGATTTCTCATTTGAACGAATTTATTAAATCCAGAAATCTCCTTGGAAAAAACTTCAAAAGTTATAACACCATGGAAAAAGTCCATTCCCCTAGTTTTTTGAAAGGGAACGGATGTAAATTCCATCTGGGCTGGCATTATCCAAACTTTATCTTTTCTTTCAATGGGTATATCTTTAAATTCTGTAAAATAGGGTAACATTCTAAAAATGACAGTGACTTGGTTTTCACAATATAGGATAACGACGTTGACAGAGCTTTTCATGATAATAATGTACTTTTTGCCAAAATCTTCAAATGCTGCTGCAATATTATTAGAAAATATTTCCTTGGCCATCTCTTCCATGAATTCAAAACAGATACCTTGTTGGGAAAACAAAGGAACAGCATTTTGAATGAATCTGTCTCCACTTTCATTACTTTGGAGAATCAGCCCAATCCATGTCCAGCTAAAATACAACAGCAACTGGAGAATACCCAAAATCTGTTGGTCACCATCTGGGAAAAAACGATGGAAGAAAGCAGCTTCTATCTTGTCATCTCTCATAGGAGAAGATCCATATATCATCTAAATGTAGGGGGGTGGGGGTGGAGAAGGAAGGATGTGATTTTCCAAAGTGAAGCACTATTTTTATAAAAAAATATATTATTAATTCATGGTCTTTGTTATAACATTAACATAAACATTAAAGATTGTTCATAAAAATCTGATGTTCACAAATAGTAGAATTGCAAAACTAAAGGCAGATATGCATTAATTTCTTACCAAGATGGTAGAGTGGGCAAGATTGACAGCTTTAACTAAAGAGAACAATTTACCTAGTTTTGTTTGCAAAATAAAGTAATTATTGTTTAAATCTGTTATTAATTCATGGACATTGCTATAAATATTAATGCAAATATCAATAGATATTTAATCTTGTTTATAAAAATCTGATGTCTAGAAGTAATATAACTGCAAAGCTAAAGACAGAAATGCATTCGTTTGTGACGGAGATGGCAGAGATAATAAAATTGACAGCTTTAATTGAAGAGAACAATTTACCTAATTTTGTTTCCACCGAGAAACCATATCTGAATTTACACTTAAAATGAAAAAAAAATCAAACTAACTTTAGATTTTGATGATTTGATCGACTTTGTTGTTATAGAAAATGGTTTGAATTAACTGGAAATGTGGTTGTGTGTAGCTTTTTTGTATACTCTATTGTGATTTTTAAAAAATCAGTTTGAAGATATTTTTTTTTCCTTTAGCCAGTGATACCATTTGTCCCAGGCTCTGTAGAATTCTGAATCATCCCTATTTTGTAATTCCATACTTAATTTTGACATTTCAGCAGCTTCCATTACTTTAGTTAAGAGATTTAAAGTGGTTGGACTTATTTTTTGTTTCCAGAATTGTGCATATAAGATTCTGGCAGCAGTTAAGACATGGATTATGATATAAACGTTTTCTACACTAAAAAAAGACAACTGTCCAGCAAAATAATTCTGACATACAACAATCTACGAACCAACTCCCATTGTAAATACTATAAACAACTTACATAAGGCATTGATTGATACAATATAGAGATACTCGAAACATTCTGAAAGTAAACCGTCAAAACACCGATAAGTACAACAAACCTAAATTTGAGGTCGTAATATACTGAGCCGCCAGGCAAGTAGAAACATAGAAGAAACATAGAAGATTGATGGCAGAAAAAGACCTCATGGTCCATCTAGTCTGCCCTTACACTATTTCCTGTATTTTATCTTACAATGGATATATGTTTATCCCAGGCATGTTTAAATTCAGTTACTGTAGATTTACCAACCCCATCTGCTGGAAGTTTGTTCCAAGGATCTACTACTCTTTCAGTGAAATAACATTTTCTCACGTTGCTTTTGATCTTTCCCCCAACTAACTTCAGATTGTGTCCCCTTGTTCTTGTGTTCACTTTCCTATTAAAAACACTTCCCTCCTGGACCTTATTTAACCCTTTAACATATTTAAATGTTTCGATCATGTCCTCCCTTTTCCTTCTGTCCTCCAGACTATACAGATTGAGTTAATTAAGTCTTTCCTGATACGTTTTATGTGTAAGACCTTCCACGATTATGGTAGCCCGTCTTTGGACCCATTCAATTTTGTCAATATCTTTTTGTAGGTGAGGTCTCCAGAACTGAACACAGTATTCCAAATATGGTCTCACCAGTACTCTATATAGCGGGATCATAATCTCCCTCTTCCTGCTTGTTATACCTCTAGCTATGCAGCCAAGCATCCTACTTGCTTTCCCTACCATCTGACTGCACTGTTCACCCATTTTGAGACTGTCAGAAATCACCACCCCTAAATCCTTCTCTTCTGAAATTTTTGCTAACACAGAACATTGCCAATACAATACTCAGATTGAGGATTCCTTTCCCCCAAGTGCATTATTTTACATTTGGAAACATAAAACTGCAGTTTCCATTGCTTTGGCCATTTATCTAGTAAAGCTAAATCATTTACCATATTACAGATGCCTCCAGGAATATCAACCCTATTGCACACTTTAGAGTCATCCGCAAATAGGCAAACCTTCCCTACCAAACCTTCCCCTATGTCACTCACAAACATATTAAAAAGAATAGGACCCGGAACAGACCCTTGTGGCACACCGCTTGTAACCTGTCTCTGCTCAGAATACTCGCCGTTAACAATAACTCTCTGATGTCTATGCTTCAGCCAGCTGCAAATCCATTGAACTATCCAGGGATTAAGACCAATCTTCATTAATTTATCTATCAGCTCTTTATGTGGAACCATATCAAAGGCTTTGCTGAAGTCCAGATAGGCAATATCCACGGCACCACCTTGATCCAACACCTTTATGACATAGTCAAAGAAATCAATGAGATTAGTCTGACATGATTTGCCTTCAGTAAAGCCATGCTGATTTGGGTCCAATAAGTTATTGTTTTTTAGGTGCTCATTTATCCTCTTCTTGAGTAGAGTCTCCATCATTTTAACTATAACTGATGTCAAGCTAACTGGACTGTAGTTACCAGCTTCTTCTCTACTGCCCTTCTTGTGGATAGGCACAACACTGGCTATTCTCCAATCCTCAGGAACATCTCCTGTTAACAGGGATTGGTTAAACAAATCAGTCAGGGGGGTACCAATGACAGATCTGATTTCTTTAAGAACTCTGGGGTGGATGCCATCTGGACCCATTGCCTTATTTATCTTTAATCATTCAAGTTCTTCTAAGACATCAGCTTCTAAGATCACTGGAGCGGAATCCGTACAGCTGGAAGCAATGCTATATCCTCCTATAGTATTATTTTGTAAGGTGTCTTTTGAGAAAACTGAACAGAAGTAGCTATTGAAATGGTCAGCGATCTCCTTATTTCAACCAATGCATGTATTATTCCTGGTACTAAGCTTCGTGATGCTGCAGTTTTTCTTCTTATTATCACTAATATATCTGAAGAAGGTTTTATCCCCCTTCTTTGCAGATTTGGCAATTTCTTCTTCTTTTGAGGCTTTAGCAGCATATATTATCTGTTTCGCCTCCTCCTTCTCATTTTATACACCTCTCTATCAGCTATACTTCTTTATATCTCCTATAGGCAGCCTTTTTTTCATTGACTATAGCCCTTACATCATTGCTAAACCATAGCAGTTTCTTCTTCCTTTTACCTTTAGTTATTTGCCTTACATACAGTCCAGTGGCTTTTAAGATGGCTTTTTTTAATACAGTCCACTGGGTGCTCGCTCCTGCCATTTTATCCCTCCCCTTTAATTCATTATTTAAATATTCCCCCATTGAATTAAAAATTGTTTTTCTGAAATCCAGTACTTTGGTTGCAGTATAGGATTGTTCACAATCAGGTTTTACATAAAACCACAAACATAGATGGTCACTGCAACCTAAAGTTTCTCCCACCTTGATCTCTGAAACCCAATTCCCATTCATAAAAACTAAATCTAGAATATTCTCCCCTCTAGTTGGTGTCTTAACCAGTTGTTCCAGAGCTGCTCCTGTAAAGGCCTCTACTATATTCTTACTTTTGCATGTAAGGGCACTGGGGATATTCCAGTCAACATCAGGCATGTTGAAATCGCCCATAACCACAATATCTCCCTTTACTGCCATTTGGGTAATTTCATCCATCATTTGTTGTCATACATACAGCCATAGTCCCCTCTAAGCTGAGCAGTGAGCAATCGCTCACTTAAAAATCATCAACAACTCAGAGTTTTCCAAACCTGCCCAGAAGCCGAGACGGAAAGAGTGAGGGGGAAGGAGAGAGAGAGGAAGAGAGAGAAACAGATAGAAAAAAGAGAGGAAGGAAAAGAAAAAGAAAAAGAATGGGAGTAAGGAAGAGAGAAAGAAAATCAAAATCTAGTTTGAAACTAGCTCCACTATTTAAGTGGCATTTTGATATTGATAGAGTTGCCCTATTATGAGCTCACTGTTATAGACACACAGTACAGTATTTAATTTTGAAATTATCTGAGGCAAAACAGGGTGGGGTTTTTGTTTGTTTGTTTGTTTATTTATTTATTTATTTATTATTTCTGTGCTGCCCAGTCCCAAAGGGACTGCCGCTCAGACACTATACTTTTCCGCCCACCCCCCCAAAAATTAGAGGGAACACTGCATACAGCTACACTACTTAACCTCTAGGCCCTAGGGTAATCATATAGCTGATTATATTAATGGTAAATTCCTGATTATATAATTTTTAATGAACATAATTCTATAATCTTTTTCATTAACATTCTTCATTTTTTACTTCATCGGTATGGTTATATTAACTTAGAAAAGTAGAGAGTAATACATATACCACTAAACCCTCATGCCGGTTTCATCTACAAGGTTACATTTAAAAAACAACAACAACACAAATCATCAATGTGATAAATAATGTAGTGGCGACCATATGACTTAGATATGTTTAGGTACTATACTCGATTTACCACTAAATCTGAATAAAAACTAATTAAAATAGTATGATTCCTTGAATTATAAATACACGGTTAATATATTTTTATCAATTCTTTTTCTCACCATGTTTTAATAATAATATTAAGTATTCATGGATTTGAGTAAGCAATACAATTTTATTAATATTAGGGAATATTTATCTTGATATTCATATTAAAGAATGACCCTTCATTCGTTCATTTGGGCTCCGGTTTTTTTAATATATAATTTTGTCAAGCATGTATTAGATAACAGATATAGGTATAGACATACAGTTGTTAGTAATACATGAAAGGGATATGAATAAAGGGGGACATTCAGACAGGGATGGTAGGCATGTTGGTGTGCTTATGCACACCCTTTACAAACTATTTAGGAATGGGGTGAAGTCAACAATAGATAGTCTAAGGTTGCAGTTTTGGGATAGGGTTTTCCAGGCATTGACCACTCTGTTGCCAAAGTAGTATTTCCTGCAATCAAGTTTGGTGCTGTTTATCTTATGTTTGAATCTATTATGTGCTTGTGTTTTGTTGTGGTTGAACCTGAAGCAGTCATTTACAAGTAGGACATTGTAGTAAATATTGTTATGTACTATGCTTAGGTCCCATCAAAGGCAGCATAGTTCTAAATTGCCTAAGCCCAAAATTTCATGTCTGGTGGTATAAGGTATTCTGTTGTGAGTAGAGGAGTGGAGGGCTCTTCTTGTGAAATATCTATGGGCTCTCTCAATTGTATTAATGTCTGATATGCAGTGCGGATTCCAAACAGAGGAGCTGAATTCAAGAATTGGCCTAGCAAATGTTTTTTATGCTTTAGTTAACACAATATTACCAGAGAAAAAGCCATGCAAGATTAGGTTAACAACTCTTAATGTTTTTGTTTTTTTTTGGGGGGGGGGGTTGTTATAATGGGTTCTGTAGAAATGAGTACACCAAAATCTTTGACAGAATGAGGGTTGTCTACAAGGTCCATCCAGTTTGAATTTTATGTTCTGCATTTTTTTGTCAATATATAAAACAGCATTTATTGGTTGAGATTTTGAAATTGTCTAGGCTACAGATCTTCTTATGTCTCAAAGTTTTTGTCACAGCCCATGATATGTATTTCAAGAGCAAAACTTACCTGGGGCATCTTGTAGACATTTAAGATGTTTGCCATGAAGGGACAGATGTGAGAGTTAGGTCCTGCAATAACAGATACTGCCCAGTCCTTGGCATCACACTTATAATTGGAAGTGAATCGACCCCTTGATGAGAGGAGCTCCATTGAAGCCAAGTAGGTCCATCTTGCCATGAAATAACTGTTAGAGAGGTGCAGACCCAGAGTTAGGTTAAATAAAATGTGGTTGCTTTCACTGATCTCCTTCCTTGCAAAAACTAGGGCCAGGATATGTTGGTAGTTCTGCAGAAAAAATCTAAACAGATACATTAAAATCATATTTCTTTTCTTAAACAAATTTGGCATTACACATACTTTATTTGCAATTCAGATAAATTCTAAGCAGAAAAACAACAGCAACAGATTGCATAGCACCATGCAAGAATTCATGTCAATGCATTAGCACCTCAAATAATGTTCTAAAACATTATTTTTCAATGAAAGGGAAAGTGGTCTGGACAAAACAGTAATTTTTAAAGCCAGCTGTTATGATTCCTAAAAATTATTCACTAGGAAACTGGTGTATTTTATGAAGGAACATTAATAATAACCTTTTGATCTACTGTAATTCTTAGACATATTTCTAAGTCTTATAACTTTAGCTCTTCAATTTTTACCTTTTAAGGTATGTTTACCTTTCAAGAGCAAACAGAATAAAAGAGTTGAAACAGACTTTGGAAGTCTTCTAGTCCAACCCTCTGCTCAAGCAGGAAACCCTATGCCATTTCAGACAAATGGTTGTCCAGTCTCTTCTTTTTTAAAAAAAACCCAGTGTTGAAGTCCCCACAACTTCTGTAGGGAAATGGTTCTACTTGTTAACTGATCTCACTATCAGGACATTTAATCTTGCTTCTGTCCTTGATTAGCTTCCATCCCTTGCTTTTCCTCCTCCCTCATTTACAAGCAAGCTGAAGCAACAAAGTTTGGGGCTGTTAATATAGGGTTGTTATTTTTCCCCCATTCCTGCAACCATTATTTGTTCCATTATGTTCCATACAAATAATATATAGAACTCTTTTCCTGGAATCCCTTATCCTAAGAAAAATATGGAGAAGTTTCATTGGGGTAACCTTACAGTTGTACTCCGTAGCTGCTGAACAAACAAATTAAAAGTACTACATAGCACCATTGTTCTCTAATATTCAGAAGAAAATTCAACTGTTACAGGTTGGCATTCAATGAGCTATAAACAGTGTTTCAATAGTAGAGCACTGAAGATTAATTCCAGAGTAAGTTAATTTAATTTAATAGATTTATAAGCCGCCCAACTCCTTCTGCACTTTGGGCGGCATACAACAAGTAAGAAAATGAGAAAAGCCAATATAGAATTTGAACAAAAGCACTGGGGTGGCATCTGTCCTAAATATGTGTATTTGTTATTTATTTTCCAGGTAAGAAATATCAGTGGGAATCCATTTCTATTAGCTTAAGAATGAAGGAACTAACCAGCAAGAAACTAGGAGAAATAATTTGTTCTGCAAGCAATACCACTAATTAATTCAGTCCAGGCATCTTCTGAAAGAAATATATCTGGTTTGAGACATGTTAAAGCTAAAAAAAGAAACTCTTTACATGAACTCATCAACCAATTCTTCAGATGGATGTCTTGTGAAATCCACTTGATCAGATATCATGTAGAACTGAGAGAGTATCCCAGCTATCGTGAAATCTCCTGGCAGAAAATATTTGTGCTTAATAAATGGAGATTTTCCCATGGCACATGCTGTACTATGAGGAATAAGGCAAGTAACTCCTGGCAATAGGATTGCTATTACCATCGTGAAAAATATCATCTTTTGTAAGAAGAATTCCATCACCAGTTACCAACCAGTTCCACCTGCAACCATGAAACATTTTAAAAAAGAAGCTCTCATTATTGAAAATAGAATGCGTATATATTCTTTCTTAGACTATAACATTTCTAGCCCACTGGTTCCACAAATAATAGCACCTCTCTGTCTTCACCCGCTTTGGTTGGTTGTCCCTTAGACATCTCTAAGGATTTGAGAAGTTGCATTACAGAGACTATGCTGGTAATTATAAGAGAAATTGATGGATTTCTCTTATGGAATCAGTGATGCTCCTTAGAGACTTGGAGTAAGAAATAGAATAATGGAATCTATGGGCTCAGAACCAAAGGACCCATAACTGACAATTATGTATGATCTAGAAAGGGAGGGGGAGAATTAATTCCAATGAAAAAATATCTTTCAAAAATATTTTTCTAAATCTGTGGCTGATTTTCACCCTGATGAATTCTTGGACACACATTAAAAAATGACCGGTCCAAGAATCCAAAGACAAGTGGGCCCATTGCAGATTTCTACCCCTCCTTTATTCTATTGGCAGGGTCTTTAACTACTTTCACTTTTATCATAATGTTTGGTTTAAATGTCCAAAGAGTATCAGGTCTGTAAATTTCTGAAAATCCTTTGGGATTGGAGTAGTGTGTAATGCCACATAACTAAGCAAATAATAAAGAAATATCATTGGAAATAAGTTTTTAATTGGGCTACATTTACAAGGTGAATGAATGAGTCAAGGAATTTACTTGAATGAAGACAACGAGGACTTGAAAACAATATTAAGTGATTATGAACATCTAAGCAAGAAAGTCAAGGACTTGGGTGCACAAATAGTTTTTTTCATCTGTGCAGCCAAGGAAAGGACAATATCCAGTAAAAGAACAAAGAATTTTAGAAGTGAACCACTGGCTAAAGGGTTGGTGTTGCCAAAAAATGCTTTGGATTCCTAGACCATGGTCTATACAACCTCCAAGGTGGGCTTTTGAAAAGGATTGCTCCTCACAAAGATTGGGAAGAATATTTGCAGAAAATGACTGGCTCAATTTATCAAGAGGGCTTTAAACTAAAATTGAGTGAGGGAGGTGACTAGTCTTTAGGATATCCAGGACCTAATTCAAACAAAAATCCCTAGAAAGCAAGACAAATGATGAAGTAAGTAGGTATGGGAAGGAAGACAAATTCAAACATCAAAAAGAAGGCAAAGGAAACGTACCCAGAGTGAGGCATAAAAATCTCAAGTACCTATATACAAATGCACAAACATGGTGAACAAATAAGGTAAACCTAAACTATTACTACATAGGTAGATACAACATAGTTGGAATAACAGAACCTTGGTGACATGAAACCCATGACTGGAACATACTGATAGGAGGCTATAAACTCTTTAAACAAACCAGACCCCATAAAATAGGAGGTGGAGTTTCAATGTATGTAAAGGACCACTATATTACTACAGAGTTGCCTGAAACCAAAGATAAAAAAACTACTAGACTTCATATGGGTCAATATCCCCCCCCAAACAAACAAACAAACAAATAAATAAATAACAGAGCCTGTAGGACCCTGGACAGAACCCAGGTCTGGTACCTGTGTACTTGTGATAGGAAGATATTGGAGGCAACCTTAATGAACTTGTGGAGTAGGGGATGGGTGGGCAAAGAGTCCAGAGACCCACACGAAAGCACCATGGAGAGTTGACAAATTGTCAACAGAGAATGTTTGGAACCAAACCCTTGGCCAGGCCCTGGTGCAGGAACTGCAGGATGTTGATAACAGATAAATCGACCAGAGAGATCCTGCCAGCTCACACCAATCACAGAAAATCTTCCAAGTGGCCAAATATATGCAGTCCGTGGAAGGCCTTCTGGAGGACAGCATAATTTGGATACCCATTGTGCCACAGATTGAGCCGCTCAAGTGTCAGGTGGTCAGATGTAGCCAGCGTGGATTTATTATTTATTTGAGTTCTATGCCACCCAAGGATTTAGGATTGGGATGACCCCTGGGCAAGCGACCACTCTGTTGGTGGGATCCTCCACCATTGTCTTTGTTTGTCAGATGGTCACAAAAGGGGGTCATGTAACCTCAAGACACAGCAACATAAATATGAAACGGTGGCCAAGTTTTGATCATGCGATCATGGGACTGCTGCGAAGTTCGTAAGTGTGAAAAGGGGGCATAAGTCACTTTTTTCAGGGCCATTGCAACTTTGAACGGTCAGTAAATGAACTATTGTAAGTTGAGGATGTCCATGTGCTGCCTCTATGTTGGTTGAGGCAGGCAGGATTCTATTGAGTACCATTTGTTGGAGGTCAACGTCTTGCCTTCTCTTTCTGCTCAAGATCCCCATGTACAATTGGTGGGCCACTGTGTGACACAGAATGCTGGACTTGATGGGCTTTGGCTCTTCTTATGTTCTTATGTTCTTATGAGGACAACCTGCCTTCTCCCCTAGATGTTTTACGTGGAGCTTCAAAATGTACTCCTGATCTGCTTCTAAAAGAGTGCACTGACCAGACAGATAATCCTCAACTTCTGTTCTGACCCCAATGGAGGCCAACATTTCTATCTCCTGAGTAAGTTATTAAGTGAGTTCTGCCTCACTTTACCACCTTTCTTGCCACAGTAGTTAAGTGAATCCCTGCAGTTGCTTGTCAGAAGATCCCAAAAGATGTTCACATAACCCTGGGACATTGCCAACATCATAACTACAGACCAGTTGTCAAGTGTCCAAAGTTTCATCCAATAACCCCTTTATTTTTCTAACAAAGTCCTTCCTTCCTAGAAGGAATTATAGAAAGAATAAAATGGAAAGGGGGATTAAAGGGGGATACAAAAAAATTTAAAAGGGTTTGGTTCAAAGTTCTGCTCAGATTAAAGAAATTGGAGTTTGAGAAGGGTTGATTAAGCTTGGAGTATTGTTTTGTTTGCTCTTTTTTAACTTTAATTATTTTTTCTACTTAGATATATGAATTTAGGAATTACTGCTCTGTTTTAATAAAGTTAGAAGTATTGATTATAATAAGATATGTGGGAACAAATCAGTAGGTGATACTGATTTGAATTAATGCATAAATGGAATTGAATTTAGAATTTTTGGGGAGATTAATGATGTTAATGATTTTTAATTGATTGAAAATAGAGAATATTTAGAATTTTTTTCCTTTCTTTTCTTATCTCAAATTGACTGAAATTTAAGATTAATAATTAAGTAAGAAATGTAGATAAGTATTAATTGGCTAAATGTTAGATGGGCTGAAATAATTTTTAAATTTGGGATTAGATAAATGTACTATTAAGAGGGGAGGAAGAAGTCTGAAATTCTTTTATGTTTATGTTTTCTTTTTAATTTTCTTTTGTTAACATCTGATTGGCTATACAAGGTTTTCTTGGTTTATAGAAAAATGTATAAAAAAAGAAGGAAGCACTTTGGCATAATGATTAATAAGTTAGAAATATAATTGGTGGTGTACTTTTTGAAGGAACATTAAGGAGGGAATTTAATTAAAAGAAAATGTTTGTAACTGGATGACAAAATTAGAAATAAAACTTTGGCAACTTTTTTGATTATTGATATTAGTTACTAACAAAATACTGCATTTTATTCATGGAAAATTAGATGGTACACTATATTGTTTGAATGTATGTTGAGAGAGAAAAAAATTACACCCTCCCCAAAAGTCTTTCCTTCCTCTGTCCCTCCATTCATTTCATTCTTTCTCCTTACTTCTTTCCTCTCCACTTCTCTCTTTCCCTCCCTCTTTTTCCCTCAAATGAGACAAAGTCATGTAATTTCAAGTTTCAGATATGCAGGGAAAATTTTTTACAGGGTCTCAAACATTGCTTCGGGTCCAAAAAGACCCAAACAGAACAGAATTCTGAAGCTTTGGCTGAGGGAGGGGGGAGAGAAGCTTCCCTGAGAGAGAAATAAGATAAGAGGTTTCTGTCAAGTTTTGGTGGGAAGAGTTTTGAGGGGAGAATTGGCTTGAATCTGGGAAGGTGGGGGGATGACATTTTTATCTCAGACCAGGTTAGAAATTGAAGTGTTAGAATTTTTAGTTAGAATATCCTTGGAACTTCAGCTGAGGGAAGAAGAGGCAGAGAAAGGACAAGAGTGAGTTCTGTCAGGTTTTGCCTGGAAGATTTTTGGGGGAGAGAATTAGCTTAAATCCTGGAATATGCGAAGGGACATTTTATTTCAAGAAAGATTAGCAATTGAGAACTTTTTTTTTAAGTTTAAGCCTGGAGCTTCAGCTGAGGGAGGAAGAGGCAGGAAAAGGAGAGGAGAAGGTTCTGTCAGGTTTTGGTGGGAAGACTTCTGAGGGGAAAGTTAGTTGGAATCCCAAAAGCTGAGAGGGGACATTTATCTCAGACAAAGTTACAAATTGAAGAGTTGTAATTTAGAATAGCCCTGGAACTTCTACTGAGGGATGACAAGGGAGAGAAGAGGGGGTGGGGTTCTGTCAGGTTTTGGCTGGAAGAATTTTGAGTGGAGAGTTGGCTGGAATCTGAAAGGGGGACAAGAGATGGGGGAGGTGATCTGATTCAGGCAAATGGGTTAGCACATATCCAAGTCAAACACCAGAGATGGTCTGAGCTGAGTGAATCAAGATGCCTGGTCAGGAGATGAGAACCTGTAGATATCCAGAACAGTGGACATTGAGACATCTAGCAATGCCTATGTAGCAAGAAAGAACCTGGGTAACTGTAAAAAGGGAGTAGAGAAAACCAGACTCTAGCAGCTCTTTCAGAGCTGAAACAAATATATTAAATGTATATACTTAATACATCTATTCCTAGTAAATCAAATCTAATAATTAGAACTAAGCTTAATGACCTGTGTATTCTTAATAAATTATTAGATTATATTTCTAGTAAATCTAATCTGTAGCCCTCCATTTTTTCAGGAGCTCCAGTACTTTCTACAAAGCAATCATTATTTGGTAAAAAAACAGTAATGGAGGATGAGGGGGAAGGAGGAGGAATCACCTCTGAGAATTTTGCTGATGTCAGTGTTTTTGAAAAAGTGACTGCATACCTTATGATTATCTAAGGTGATTATTGATACTCTCAAAGCAGAGGAAAGCACTTTCCCATTCTAATTGCATGCAGGTATATAACTCCTGAAATAATCAAAGGATGGGTTAATGTATGTGTGTATGTATGTGTGTGTGTGTGTATGTATGTATGTATGTATGTATGTATGTATGTATGTACCAGAACATTTGAAACTCATATATTTGCGATGTGAGTAGATCATAGACTAGAGAAAGCTATATATGTGTCCATCTATCCATCCATCCATTCATTCATCCAGGGATTCAGCAAACCAGTGCATTTAGTGATAGAATCCAGAATCATAAAGACCATGGCGTGCTAAACAGCAGAATGATGATGATCGAAATAGGATTAGGAGATCTTAAATTAAGGGACAATCATCTTGCCTACTGCATGAGAAGATCCTTCTTGTCCCTAAGACTTCTTGTGTGTTTGCTGCTGCTGCAACCAACAGATTGTGTGATATCTCCTGCATTGTGTGCCATTCGTGAGTCTTTGAAAGCACAATATCAATATTTTCAGCCAGGTGATGTGATCATTGGTGGGATAATTTCACAGCTTTTCTCCTTTTCTGAAGGAACAGACTTCAGCTCACACCCTACACTCAAGTGTGATGTTGAACCTGTGTAAGGAAAACCTCATTGACTTCTGTAGTACTTGGTTATTTCCTAGCAGCAGCACTAATGTGGTTTTATCAACTCTGCATAGATTCTAGTAGTCAAATATGTTTAATCCCACATCCACCTATTCTGCTCTTCTGGTAATAGAAAATAGGAGGTTAAAATGGTGGCCATATCCAAAAAAATACACAACCATGTTAGTTTTCATCCCAGTAACTGTTATCTTATTGCTGTTGGGTTTGACCCAACTATTTGGCTTAAATTTATTTATTTATTTATTGGATTTCTATGCCGCTCCTCTCCGAGGACTCCAGCACTGAGCAAACTGGTGGATATTATGACCAAAACTTGTCTTCTGGCTCTATGATTCCATGATATTTGCCAGATCGCCTTGCTTGCTTTGAGTTTATTCTGATCTTTTACATCTGATGGGACCAAATCAATCAGTAAGACATGCTACATTTGATTGTGAGAAGGGGAAAAGTCAGTCTTGGCTCAATCTTCTGTAGCTTAAAGTTTTTGTCTTTATATATTATACATATCATTATTTATTTCCATAGACATGCTACCAAAAATACCATTGGGGAAAAATCTCTCCAGTAAGGTTGATATTTCTCTAATCCATTATTATTTAGCTTCTTCTCCAGTGTAAAAGACCTGTAATTATTTCTGAGCATATTTTCTCTAAAAATGGACTTCTCCCTTAGAAGGGTTAGAGAAGAGTAAATCCATTACAAGCAAATCTTCTAGTTAAGTTTCTGATTTTCCAAAGTTCTTTACTACAAAATATAATAATTCTAAGGGAGTGTCCCTCTTGCAGGAATGGTATGGGAATGTTAACAACATAGAACTTTGTGACTTACTCAAGATGTGTCTTTTACCTTAGTGTAATGCTGAAAAAATATCAGCACACCCTAGCCTTGGTATTTGCGGTGAATGAAATCAATGAAAACAGCATGATCTTACCCAATAGGACACTGGGATTTCATATCTATGATAGTCACTTTGATGCCCAAATAACTTATCAGAACACACTGAACCTGCTCTTTAATCAAAAGCCAACTCTTCTCAACTACTACTGCAGCAAGAAGATACCAGCAGCTGTCATTGGAGGTACTGACTCAGAAACTTCCCTCCACATAGCTACTATCTTAGGGATCTACAAGATTCCACAGGTAATGTGAATCACACATCTATTTATTTAGGAACATTATTATCTATTACAATATGTCTTATTCTTGACAATTTTAAGATAGACATCAACTCCATTTTAGATGGACTTCAATTCCATTGGTGTAGCTGGATGTACAACTCCAACTTGATGTATTTAAAAAAAGTTATTAAGAAATTTATTATCTACATCCAGAAGTTGATATACTAAAAAATTACTTAGAAGCTTACTACATTAAGCAAGTTTTTGAATTTATTAAGAAATTTAATATCATCATATTATTATTTACACTTTATCTACAGTGATTTAGCTTGATTTTAACAGGAATAACATGGCTTTTACCAAGTTTATTTGGGGAATACAAAGAGATTTAATATCTCTTTGCCAGCACCACAAATTGTGGTCCTCACTTTTTTTTCCCCTTCTGGTAATGCGATACCATTTCATTTGCCTTTCCTGGTAGTGTGATACTTTAGGCAGGAAGAGAGTTGTTACATTATTTCTCTCATTTGGGCTAGGGTAAATGTGTTTATAAAGGTTAATCACTTAAAACTTGATTTTACTATGCCAGTTATGTCTGGATGATATTTATATAAGTGATTCCTTGTTGAAAGGACAAAAGTTTATCTTTCTCAACAGGGTTCATGTTTTAGTTCTCACAATGTAACAGTTCTCTTTAATATAGTTCTGATCTTATTGCCTTTTTTGTCTATTTATCCTGGCCTTAACAATTCTCTTTTTTTTCCTTTTCTTTCTCTTGGTGATCTGGGTGGTGTACACAATAAATCACTTATACATTTAAAAAGTCTTTTAAACTTAATTAAAAGATAAACATGATAACAGGAAGGCTGCATTTTAATTATAATGTAGGCAGCCAGCACTTATTTGACACTGACTGGTCTTAGATTGTAAGCAGGGAAAATAAAAGGAATATTTATGAGTTAAGCACAAATAAGTGAATAATTAGACCAAGTAGAGAAATGTTTTTACTTCATGGGTTGTTAACTAGAAATGGGGAAATGGATGCAAAAAGAAATAAGATGTGTTAATGCTGATTTAAAATGTCATGTTAATATACAATCTGTTGTGAGGAATATATGGTGTATTTTTTTGGTGGTGGTGGTTGAGGTATGGTTTGATTTGACCCATGGTCAAGAAGGGAGAAAAATATTAGTTATGTAGAGTCAGTTCATGATTACTGCCTGTAGGTGCTGTAAACTAATTAAATGCCTTTTTTTAAGTAAGTAAAAGTATTAGGTTCTCCACATTTTACTATGTAAAAGAGAAATAGATATATTAGAAGAAACATAAAAGTCACTTGAAAACAGTGAGAATTGGATACTTAAGAATTATGTGTTATAATAACATGAGAGGGTCAAGAAACAAAGGGGTTATTTGAAAAATAGTACATTTCGAACTGTATACCATGATAAAAAATTAGCAATTGACCACAGAAAAAGTTTTATGACAATTGTTTTACATCCCAAAATGCTTGATGATCATTTTTATGTCCCAAAACATTTTATGAAATTTGCCAAATTTTAATTCTATTAAATTAAATAGAATTTAATTTAATAGAAATTAAATTTCTGGATACATTTCACAAGTTAGCTTGTTTGAGGCACATTGGTTCAAATGTTTTGATATGTGATGTACTGCTTCACTCAGACTACAGACACAAGAGCTTTAGTATAGATAGTAATGATGTAAACTAGGGCTGGCTTTTTTTTCCTTTTTATTTCATATCTTTAACTTCCTTGACATACTGCTTGTTCCTTTTCTATTTTTTACATAACATACATTTTTTTTAAAGGAAATAGTGTAATGTATGGATTAGACCAGGTTAGAACTGACGTGGGTAACTATAAAGGCAGTCTACTGTTGGTGATCTAATATAATCTACAGATTAGACTAGAAAGAAACAAAATACCAGGAGAAGGTATTTCTAAGTTTCTTCCATATTGTGAGTTAGAAAGCAACATGTATGTTTGTGAAGTCAACAAGTTTGTGAGCATCTTCTATCATTCACAATTACCTGTCAACATCAGTACAGTAGTACCTCTACTTAAGAACGCCTCTACTTAAGAACTTTTCTAGATAAGAACAGGATGTTCAAGATTTTTTTTGGCCTCTTCTTAAGAACCATTTTCTGCTTAAGAACCCGAGGTCGGAAAAATTTCCCAGGAAATTTAAGAGCGGCACGAAGGCCCGGTCAGCGTCCTGCCATTCCCCCTGGATTTCTCTGTCTGGCGCTGTGTATGGGAGGCATGTGCTCCTCCTCGCCACCTCAGAGTCCCTCTTTTTTTAAAAAAAAAGCCTTAAAGTTTTGAATTTTTTTGATTTCCCACACCTCATCTTCTTCCTTTGGCAGCGACTGTCCTCCTCCTCTTCTTCCTCCTCCTCCTACCATCCAAATTCCAAGCTTTTATTTCTTTCCTAATGGGTTTGCACACATTATTTGCTTTTACATTGATTCCTATGGGAAAAATTGCTTCTACTTATAAACTTTTCTACTTAAGAACCTGGTCATGGAACGAATTAAGTTCTTAAGTAGAGGTACCACTGTATCTCTGTTCACTCAGGATTTCACTTTCGTGATCAGTAGTATAGTCCCATCTTTGCTTCCTTCGCCTGATTTCACAGCCATAAGTATCGTCATTCCAAGGAACCAAATGATAATTGTTTTTAGATGGATTGAATTTTGGCTCTTAAATATTCATCAGTTTCTTTTGTTTGCTAGGCATTTAGTGAAAAGCAGACTAAACATGGTTGTAACCATTGGGATAAATAAATTTGTTGGAGAGGATGAAGACAACAAAATTTAATCTCCCCATGTTCTGAGGACACTTAACAGAGGGAAATAAAGACAGGGAGATAGATATCTCTGATTTCTAAATAAATAATTCCGGCTTCTCTTATCCATTTAAAAAAAAAAAAATAGGTTGTAAGAATTGTTAAATGCAGACATACAGGAGCATAGGATGAGTACATGGATCGTGATTCCATACTAAGTAAAATATTTCACTCAATATGAAATCACAATCCATATACTGCCCCATGAAATACTAAAATATTTCATTCAGTATGAAATCACAATCCATATAAATATATAAAAAAGAAAAAAGAAAATGTAAGCCAATGTGACATGTGTGTGATATAAGCAAGAAACCTATGTAGTCGGGCAGTAGGAAAAGCAAGTAGGATGCTTGGCTGCATAGCTAGAGGTATAACAAGCAGGAAGAGGGAGATTGTGATCCCCTTATATAGAGCGCTGGTGAGACCACATTTGGAATACTGTGTTCAGTTCTGGAGACCTCATGTACAAAAAGATATTGACAAAATTGAACGGGTCCAAAGACGGGCTACAAGAATGGTGGAAGGTCTTAAGCATAAAACATATCAGGAAAGACTTAACGAACTCAATCTGTATAGTCTGGAGGACAGAAGGAAAAGGGGGGACATGATCAAAACATTTAAATATGTTAAAGGGTTAAATAAGGTTCAGGAGGGAAGTGTTTTTAATAGGAAAGTGAACACAAGAACAAGGGGACACAATCTGAAGTTAGTTGGGGGAAAGATCAAGAGCAGCGTGAGGAAATATTTCAATGAAAGAGTAGTAGATCCTTGGAACAAACTTCGAGCAGACGTGGTTGGTAAATCCACAGTAACTGAATTTAAACATGCCTGGGATAAACATATATCCATCCTAAGATAAAACACAGGAAATAGTATAAGGGCAGACTAGATGGACCATGAGGTCTTTTTCTGCCGTCAGTCTTCTATGTTTCTTAAACCACATTTCTCCACATGGTTTAAAACACTCTAAATTCACAATTAATATTTTAAATAAGATTGCTATATCAAAAATAAACTAGAGGGAATGTGTATAATTTTAAAAAATACAGCACCAGACAATTAATATTTTAAGAAATGCCTAGGTCTAGGAAAAGAAAAAAAGTATGTTTACTTCCTGCATGAAAGATAATAGAATCAGAAATCCATCCTTATGGAAAACTAAGGATCTGGCATGGAGGTGACTCATTTCTTTAAAGATTACACCAAGATATCTGAGGATGACTTTAGACCACACAAGGGGATTTGAAGATTGGTTTGTTCATTATTGATTGATTGATTGATTGATTGATTTACTAAACGTATATGCTGCCCCTTTCACCATAACATCAACTCTTCATATCTTTATAAAGTCTTATTCATAACAGTGATCCTAAGATGTAAAGATGATGAAGTAAAATATAAAATGACTGATATATTACAAAATATCCTAAATAGAATATTTGGATCTTACTATAATGTTTACTCCAAAGGAAAAAGAAGACAAGGTTGCAAATAAATAGAAAGCAAGGTCTGAGTCAGACATGAAATACTAGGACTGAGCTTCAACATGGAATAACTATAAACTTTTTTAAAAATCGCTACACTTTTGTAAAGATGGGTGAAAGGAGAATGTAATCTTAGATCAAAAAAGCATGTTTACTTTCTGCATGAAAGATAATAGAGTCAGAAATCCATCCCAATGGAAAACAGGATCTGCCATGGAGGTGACCCACTTCTTTAAAGATTACGCCAAGATATCTGTGGATGAGAAAAAGAACGAGGATTACAGAAAAGTGCTTGATCTTGTAGATATTTTTAATTTCCTTATTATGAATGTAATTATGTTCTCTTTTAGGTCACCTATTGTTTATATAGACCACCAGTGAATGATATAAGCCACCCATCTTTTTTATACCGCATGGTACCTAATGAAGTACATCAGTATACAGGAATAGTTAAGCTATTGCTTCATTTTCAATGGAAATGGATTGGGATCATGGCCATGGATGATGACAAAGGAGAAAAGTTTGTGCAGATCTTGGAAAAAAACTTTTCCGATAATGGAATCTGCACTGCCTTCTCTGAACGAATGCCACTCCAAAGCAACATTTTTGGCGTTCTTAGTTTCAATGACATGTTTAGGGAAATGGCCCTTTTGCTGAGTAAAGCAAACGTCAATGTCTGTGTTATAAGTGCTGATGCTCACATGATGTTAGATTTGCAGATAGTGCTCAATCTTGCCGAATCAGACATGATGCTGCGTGTGCAGAAGGTATGGGTGATGACAGCCCATTGGGACTTTTCAGTGGAGCCCTTTTTAAATAATCTAAATATGCAGATTTTCCATGGCGCCTTGTCCTTTGCAAGTCACACCTCGGAGGTGTCAACATTTCAGAATTTCCTTCTCTTCCAGGACCCCCGTTCCCTGACGGACCATTTTAGAAGAGTCTTCTGGGAACAAGCATTTAAATGCTCATTTCCAGCCTCTGCAACAGACAAGGGAAGCTGTACTGGCAATGAAAGACTAGAAAGCCTTCCACAGCCTTTTTTTGAAATGAGCATGACCAGTCAAAGCTACAGTGTTTATAATGCTGTCTATGCTGTGACACATGCTTTGCATGCCTTTTATTCATCCAGAAGTAAATATGGAGTAGTGTTGATGAAAAACCACCCAAAGACTTTTAAAACACAGTACTTTCAGGTAATTATCTAATCTAGGAGCATGGGTGGTTTGCCATGGGGGGGAACGCAGTGGGGGAGCAAAAATGGAGCTCCACTGCAGAGCACCCAATTTGCACTGAAAGATGTTGAAAGAAAATGCAAGGTGTCCTGCATAAGCCACAGTAATAGTAGTAACACTTTTGGTAGCCCTTCACTGTCTAGGAGGCAGATTACTTTTGATGCATCAGTGTTGTTAATATTGTCTTCATTTATATAAGAAGGAGGCTCATTCTCCATTCTGGAGTAGAAACAGCCTTCAGAATGGGCTTATCCTCAACTAAACATCTGGAAGATCAAGTCAGTCATTTGTATAATTACAAGGATTCATCCTGTAGAACCCCAGAGGTGACTTGATCCTTCAGAGGATAGGTCGTGGTAAATTTTACTCCCTGAAATTTTTACCATTCTTCCCATCTAGAACAATGGAGTAGGTTGAGGGACAGAGGGACAGAGCCATGCAGAGAAAATGCAAGAAGGCTCAAGCAGCTGCTGAAGCAGCACAGGATCCCAGAACAGAGCTGAACTATGAGTCTGGGGGATCAGAGTGGGATCCCCTGGCATTAGATGCTACCAATCTCACCAGATCCAGGGGAGACATCTTTGGACTCACAGATCCCTAGGAGGCGTGGGCAATTCAGGAGTTTAACCAAGAAGAGGCAACTATACCTAACAAGCCCCGGCATCACAGCCACCTCCTCTCATGGCCCTGGATCCAGCTAATATCAGGGCCCTACTGGCAGAGTCTCTCCAACGAGCCTTAGCAGATTTCAGGCCCTCTTCAAGGAGAAAATCCCTATCTCCTCCTTCTCCTCTTCATCCTATAAAAACCTCTGCCATCTAGTGGAGATAGATTAGATGATTCCTCAGAGGAAGGATCCCTTAGTAGTTCCAAGGAAGAGACTCAAGATGAAGGGGATTCCGGATGAACTCTGTCAGAGGATAAGGCTATGACTACAGAATAACCTCAGTCCATTCACTATTCCCCCCAGACCTTTTTAAATCACTTTTGTTCAAGGCCCGAGCAGCAGTGGGCATAAACACCCCCTTCTACATCTTCTGCTGTAGAGAACCAGCCTAATCCACTCTTCTCAGAGACAAGGCCAGAGGTGGATACCATCCCTATCAAGCTATTTGTGGAGGCAGTGGAAAATCAGCAGGGGTCTCCTGCAGCTGGTCCTTCATCTTCACCCCAGGACAAAAGATATTTTAATGTGGCCTCTAATCTTTCTGACTTGCTTTCTGTGCCAGTAGTAAATATCCCAATAAGATATTCCAATAAGAGCCTTATACTTGTCCACATTGATTCCAGGAGAAGCAGATGAGATGCTGAAGCCAGAAGACAAGTGTATAGAGCAGCCTCTGGTCAAGATACACCAGTCAACAACATAGGCCATTAAATCAGCAGCCACTTCTTCCTTTTTTGCACGTGCGGTCCTCTTGTGGCTAGGTCAGATTCAGGAGCATATCCCTTTTTCCAATGTGAAAGCACAGCAGGACCTCAACAAGATCCTTGCAGTGGTCCAGTTCCTGGTGGACTCTACTGTCCAATTGTCCCACTTTGCAGCCAAGGCTATATCTTCTTCTTTAGTAGCCAGGTGCATGCAACGGCTCAAGTGATGGCAAGCAGACTCACAACACAAGTAGAAGTTGGCCACGGGGCTAATCAAAGGTTAATCACTGTTCAGAGAAGCATTGGACCCATTTCTGATGGACACCAGTGACAAACAAAAGATCCTCCCTACAGTGACAAGAAAAGGGCTGCCAAAGGTCTCTCCTTATGACCTTTGGCCCTTTTGAGTCTCTGACCAGGGCTTCTCTTCTTCCCGGACCTCAGGTCGGTATTCCTCCCATCAGAGAATCTCAGATGGGTGAGTCAGGAGGAAGCAGTTCCATAAGCATCCACGAGAGGCCTCTTCAACTAGGCCCCAAGGGGCAGATGGTAATTCTAATATGAGGCAGGTTGACCAAATTATGGGCAGACGGGGAAAGATCCACAGAGAATTCCTGGGTACGAGAAACCATACACAGGCGCCTCATGTTGGATTTTTCATCACCACCATCCTGCTTCTTCATACACTGCTCTATTTCTCAGATCCCATCTAAACACTATTTGATTGAGGAAGCTATTCAGCACCTGGAGGCTATCAGAGCCATCCAACTGATCCCCAAGAATCAGAGGGGGTGAGGTTTCACCTCTGTACTCTTTGTGGTTCCTAACAGATCGGAGGGCTGGAGAGTGATTTTAAACCTCAAATGGCTGAATCATTACTTAGTTTATAAGAGATTCAAAATGCCTCTATTCTCACCCTCATCCATTGGGGTGACTTTATGACATCATTAGATCTCAGAAGATATACTTTCATGCCCTGATCTTCAAGCCTCACAGGAGATGTCACCATTTTTGTCAGAGTCAGGACCACTTCCAATACAGAGCCTTCCCCTTGGGTCTTTCCTCAGTCCCCAGGATATTCACCTTAGTGGCCCACCTATGCACACCTATGCACATTCACTGTTACCTGAACAACATCCTATTACACGCACCCTCCAGGGAACTAGCCCAACAGCATCTAGGCATTACCATAGCTTGCCTCCAGAGACACAGCTTCTCCATTAACCTGGAAAAGAGCCATCTCTCCACTGATACTTCCATCCAGCATCTAAAAGCAGTAATTGATTCAATACACAGCAGAATAGCCACAGACAGATGGTAAATCAGGTATTGGAGGAATGGAAGTCCTCCTTGGACACCCTTTTTTCTCTTTTGGGGAAAATGATCTCATGTATAAACACCACCCCTAGCACCGCCCCTTGGGCTCGACTTCATGCCAAGGTACTCCAATAGTTCCTGCTGCCCTTCCAGAAAGAGGAACAGGGTACAGCTCACATCAAAGATTGCCTCTCCCTGCAGGTATACAGATCCCTCTCCTGGGGGAAATTGGGAAATTGTTTTTGAATCCCTGCCAGAATGGTAATGACAACAGATGCCAGTCTAACAGGCTGGAGTTTATGGTCCAGCATCAGTAGTCACCTCAAGAAACTTCAAATTCAACCAGCTGGTTAGAGCTGAGAACTGTCTACATTGCCCTCAAAAATTTTTGATTCCTCATAACAGAATCCAATGTCATAGTATTGATGGACAACATCTCCACAAAAGCACACATCAGGAGGACCCATTCCAGGTCCCTTCGGTCACAACATCTCCACAAAAGCACACATCAGGAGGACCCATTCCAGGTCCCTTCGGTCAGAAGCCAGGGAGATGGGGCTGTGAGAAGGCAAACATCTCCTCTCCCTAACCTTGGACCATATCTCAGGATTCACAATTTGCAGGCAGATTGGCTCAGCCATTTCCAAATGGATTAGGCAGATCTGGACCTATTCCTCCAGATCTCTCAGTGATTCAGGGCCCCTCTCATTGACCTCTTTGCAACTCATCTACCAAGGTACTTCCCCCACTTTTCCCCTCCAGAAGCAGAAAAGGTGTATGCCCCCAGAGTCCATAGCCCCAAGACCTCCTATATGCCTTTCTCCAATTCCAGTGATACCAGAGCTCATTGAGAACCTTCTGTCAGAATGTGGGGAGCTCATACTCATTGCACCATTTTGGCCTCAGTCGACCTGATTTGCAGACCTCTAAGCACTCTCATTCACACAGTCATGGTGATTGCCTCAACAGCATGCTTACTCAGGAAACCCTATGGCATCCGGATCCAGTCTGGTTACAGCTGACTGCATGGAGAGTGAGTGGAATGACCTAAGATGCCAGGAATATGATCAGGACATTATCCTCATTATGCAGGCATCCCGCCACCCATCCACCAACCACATCTAGTCAGCTATATGGAGGACATCTTGCACATGGTGCTCTAAGGAGGGACTCTCCCTGGATTACATTCCTCTTCCCAAGATATTCAGATTTCTAAAACATGGTCTCAACAGGGGATTAATCTTGAATACCTTTCCCAGGCAGACAGCAGCACTTTAATCAGTCCTGTCATGCAAACAACATGAGTCGCTCTTGTGGGTTCCTGCCATCCATTGATTTCTGCCTGCCAGTAATCCATTGATACCCAACTTTGCTATTAAAAGCCGGATGGGAAGGTCACAAATGGTAATTACATGACCCAGAACACTACAATAGTTGTAACCACAAACCAGGTGCCAAACACCCAAATTCTGATCACTTGACTCTGTGGATGCTGCAACAAGTCCACAGTTACAGGGAGAAAGTCAGCATATAAATATAATTCAGTTGTAGTAATCTTACCCTGGCAGATAGTAAACCTTAGCTTTGAAATATTTGGATTCCCATCAATGCTATAGGTACATCAAGATATTTCTATGTCAAAAGAAATTTTAGCCTGCTCATTTGAAATACATTATCTGATCATTCTTAGTATCCTTTTGAAAACGGAGTTGAACTGAAATATTTTGGAAGGAAATAATAAGATTACTAATAACAGAGTGATTAAATAGCTTCAAAGTATGGCAAATTCTTATTCCAAGTCAAACAATTTTCACTGGTTTCACCACTATGATAATACTTGTCAAAACTTCATTTATTCCAGCTTTACCATTTCCTAAGTCAAATCTCCTTTAACAACACTGCTGGAGACAAGGTGTCTTTTGACAATAAGCATGAATTGTTAGCTGGATTTGACATTATCAACTGGGTTACTTTCCCTAACAAATCCTTCATAAAAGTGAAAGTGGGACAAATGGATCCTGAAGCCCCATCAGGCAGAAAGTTCACCATCAACGAAAGAAAAATCAGATGGCAGGACCATTTTAAACAGGTATCACCATAATATGCACCCATACATTTGCAATGGAATAGATGTTGAAATTATATATCTAAGAGAGCTACCCATGTAACTGCTTCTGGCTGTGATGACAATTTCCTGATGAGACATTCTTGAACAGGTGTCAATCATTGTCTCTTTCTGAGAGTTGTGCCAGACCTCTCCACCATACAACATGTAAATGGGGTCTTCTGCTGGGTCAGCCTTCTGTCCCACTGAATTTTTTCTGCTCAATGTTGGGCTGGGGAAGGAAACGCTTAACTAAGCCACCCCCTTCTTTCTCTTGGCCCTGCCAATGTGGGAGGAGAAAGTCCAGGCTTGAGGGATAGCCCCCACCCTGCAATATCTACCCCCGCCATTCTCTCCCAGTGCTGCTTGCTGGCACGACAAAGGTGGAATGCTGTTGCTGCATAAAGCCAAATGCAGGGGTGCTTCGCTCCCACACTAAGGCTCCAGCCATGCTCCTGCCACAAAAGGGAGCCACAGCAGAGACTCCAAAGAGCCACATGTGGATCCAGAGGCACAGGTTGCCAACCCCAATCTAGGTGGTAACATTGTTGTGTCTTATTTGAATTCTTTATTGACCAAGTGTGATTGGACACACACGGAATTTGTCTTGTGTGCTCTCAGTGTACATAAAAGAAAAAGATACATTTGTCAAGAATCATGTGGTACAACACTTAATGATTTTCAAAGGGGTCGAATAAGCAATAAAGAAACAATCAATATTAATAAAAATCTTAGGATACAATGATAATAATAATAATAATAATAATAATAATAATAATAATAATAATAATAATAATAATAATCGCACATACACAAGTTGCCACTCTCATAGTTCAATGCCTGGCGAGGGCGAAAATAGCTTCCCTGCCTCCCAGAGACCCTCTGGAGGCCGCAAATGGCCTGTTTCCCAAATTCTGGTGGCCCCAGTAGACTCGTGTTTTGCTCCAAAGGCTGATGCTCCAAAGGCTTTCCAGGAGCTGGGGGGTGGGTAAAAATGCCCTGCCATGCCATCCCTGTGGAGGCTCTCTGGAAGCCAAAAACACCCTTCCAGAGCCTCTGTGTGAGCCAAAAATCAGCTGGCCAGCATATTGGAGCTGAGCTAGGGCAACAGCTCGCATACTAGCAGATATGGCTCAGCGTGCCACCTGTGGCACCCGTGTCATAGGTTCGCCATCACTGGTATAGGGTGATAGTTGACTTATCTTTATATAATTAATTTTTTGGGGAGTTATTGTGGATTCTCTACACATATAAACACACACCCCATTATCTATTGAGGAGCTTCTTCAGTAGCCCTGGAGAAGGCAACAGAGTGATACAAATAATGAAATCCCCCCTTTTCTATTTGTCTTGTGATATTAAATGTACTGTACATCTAAAAGTGTTGAAGTTTACAGTATGAAGCCACCTGTCAGACCTTGGAGATAGTTCAGACAGAAAACCATTGTTCCATCAGTACAAACAAAATATTTTCTGTAAGATTACAGTAATATGTATATATTCACTTCATAATGGTATATACTGAAGACCCCTAAAGTCAAATACTAGCAACTCAGAATAATGACAAGAGACTAATCAAAACAAAAAATAATGATGACATATTAATGATGAAAAAAGATTATTCAAAGTAAGCATAAGGTTCATTAATAATACATTCTATACTGGATTAGTTCTTACTTATATGTGTACACACACACACACACACAAATATTTCTCAGAGGTTCATGATGCATGTACTAATTTCTGAAAATGGTCGGCTTCAAGGGAATAATATGTATTTTTCTCTCTCATTAATGAATAGACTATACCCCTTGCTCTGTGCAATGGCCATTGCCCACCAGGCTCCATAAAGAAGAAGAAGGAAGGGGAACCTTTTTGCTGCTATGATTGTAATCCTTGTCCATCACGAAAGTTTTCAAATGAAAGAGGTAGAAAATATGGTATTGTAATGTTTGTGTGTGTCTCTCTCTCTCTCTCTCTCTCTCTCTCTCTCTCTGTATATCTGTGTGCCTGTGGAAATGAATGTAACCATAAAGACATGCATAGACATATCACACTGAAACAGCAATCACACACATACAGATCACTCTCATTATTCATCAGAGTTCCATTCTAGCTGACCTCTCAAATAGCAAGATATAATAGAGCTCTCTTTAACAGAGGGGTGAATCTGTGTTAATGCTGCTGGACTACATTTTTGTATGCTTTTGGCTAAGAGAACAAAGCTAATAAATTATGGGAATTGTTGCACATTCAGTCCCAAGAAGCATAGTTGTTCACTGCTGCTTTATGAAATAAGATGTTTTAAATTAACAAATACTTCTCAATAGATAAAAATATACTATACAAAATTTGAAATACTGCTATGAGTTCCTGATGGATAAAGTCACTTAAATTCGGACAGACCTGGACTCTGACTAGGCAGTATTGACAGAAATGTCTGGGGCAAGTCTTAGTCCTATTATTTGGGAAAAGTTTGATCTGGCAACACCAGATGAAGTGGACAAGGCCATTAAAGCTGTGAGCTCCACCACCTGTTTATTGGACCCCTGTCCCTCCTGGTTGGTTTCAGCCAGCAGGGAGGTTATATGAGGCTGAATCCAGGTGGTGATCAATGCTTCTCTGAGGGAGGGATCTTTTCCGGCTCCCTTAAAGAAAACAATTGTGCACCCCCTCCTCAAGAAGCCTTCCCTAGATATAGCTATTTTGAATGTTTCCTCCTGTCTTTTTTAGGGAAGGTTGTTGAGAAGGTGGTGGTGAAACCGATTATCTAAATCCATAAAGGTTTGGATTCAGGCCCAGCTACAGCATGGAAATTGTTTTGGTTGTGCTGATGGATGATCTCTGGTGGGCCCAGGGTAGGGGATAGTCTATCTTGGTGCATCTTGACTTCTTAGCAGCTTTTGTTACCACCAACAATGGTATCCTTATGTGCCAATTGGGAGTGAGAGACACCATTTTATGGTGATTCTCCTACTTCTCTAGTGAGTCATATTGGTGGGAGGACAAAGATCGGTTCCTAGGCTCCTCCTTTGTGGGGTGCCTCAGGGGTCAGTTCTCTCCCCCCTACTGTTTAATATCTACATGAAATTACTGGGTGAGATCATCTGCTGGCATGGAGTGAGTTTCCATCAGTTCACTGATGACACCCAGCTGTATGTCTCTACCCTGTGCCAATTCAGTGAAACAATCAAAGTGATGTGCTGGTGCCTGGAGGCTGTGCAAGTCTGAATGGGTGTCAATAAGCTCAAGCTCAACCCTGACAATACTGAGTGGCTGTGGGTTCTGTTCCCCAAGGACAACTGTATCTGTCCATCGATTACCCTGTGGAGGGGAAACAGTGACCTCATCAGAGCAGGTCCACAACTTGGGAGTCCTCCTAGATCCACAGCTGAGGCTCGAGCAACATCCCTTGGCTGTGGCTAGGGGGGCACGCACAAAGGTTAGTCTTGTGCTCCAGTTGCAGCCCTATCTGGATAGGGAGTCTCTACTCACAGTCACTCATGCTCTCATCACCTCGGGGCTTGATTACTGCAATATGCTCTACATAGTGCTACCTTTGAAGAGCATTCAGAGATTTCAGTTAACCCAGAATGCAGCTGAGCAAGCACTCATGAATGTGCCTAGACACATCCATATCACTCCAACACTCCATGTGCTGCACTGGCATCCAGTCAATCTCTGAGCACAATTCAAAATGTGGGTAATTACCTATAAAGCCCTTCATGACTTAGGGCCACATTTCTTATGGGACCATCTTCTGCCTCACATATCCCAACAGCCGATCAGATCCCACAGACAATGTTGACTGATGGGACCACAAGGGAGGACCTTCTCTGTGGTGGCTCCAGCACTTTAGAATCAGCTTCCCCTGGAGATTCACACTGCCCTCACTCTCCTGGTCTTCAGAAAGGCCCTAAAAGCATGGCTTTGCTGGCAGGACTGGGAAGGTCATTGAACATCAAAACGTCTTTTCTGGCCTCCTGATGAATGAATGATGGATGAATGCTTTAATGGTGGGACTTTTTAACTTTGTATCCATTTTATTGTTGTTTGCCACCCTGAGTCCTCATGGAGAAGGGCAGCATATAAATGTGAATGAATGAATGAATGAATGAATGAATGAATGAATGAATGAATGAATGAATAAATAAATAAATAAATATTTTCACAGATATGGATGACTGCTTAGACTGCCCAGAAGAACAATATCCAAACAAGGAAAAAAATATGTGCATTCCTAAGGATCTGAATTTCTTGTCTTATAATGAAACTTTGGGCATTACTTTGACTGTTCTGGCTCTATCATTTTCTGTGACCACAGTGGTGGTACTTGGAATTTTCATAAAACATCGGAATACTCCCATTGTCAAAGCTAACAACCGGAATCTCACTTATCTTCTCCTGGGCTCCCTCTTCCTCTGCTTCCTCTGTTCCTTGCTATTCATTGGCCAGCCCCAATGGCTTACCTGTCTTTTTCGTCAAATTGCTTTTGGGATCATCTTCTCAGTTGCAGTTTCTTCAGTTTTGGCCAAAACCATCACAGTGGTTCTAGCTTTTATGGCTACTAAGCCAGGATCAAAAATGAGAAAATGGGTGGGAAAAAGATTTTCAAATTCTCTGATTCTCTGTTGTTCCTGCATTCAAGCAAGTATTTGCATATTGTGGCTGTGCGCTGGCCCCCCTTTCCCAAATTTGGACATGCATTCTCTTCCAGAAGAGATTGTAGTTGAATGCAATGAAGGATCAGGCAATATGTTCTATTATATTTTAGGATATATGGGATTTCTTGCTCTCATCAGCTATATTGTGGCTTTCTTTGCCCGAAAACTGCCAGACTCTTTTAATGAAGCCAAATTTATTGCATTTAGCATGCTGGTGTTTTGTAGTGTGTGGATGACTTTTGTCCCAACCTATCTGAGCACCAAAGGAAAATATATGGTAGCCGTGGAGAGCTTCTCCATCTTGGCTTCCAGCCTAGGAATATTGGGATCTATCTTTTTCCCTAAATGCTACATAATTGTAGTGAGACCAGAACTCAACACAAAGGAGCATCTAAAAACAAAAAATTAACATTTACAGATATTCATTGATTTTAAAGAAATTAGCACGGTCTTGAAAAGAAATTTGGCGAGATAAAATGTTGATCATTCATGAGGAAGTAGAATGTATAAGAAAAGAAATTAGCCCTAACTTGACTTCGTTGCTGTTAAAATGAGGAAAGTGAATCTTTTGGAGCAGCTATCAAATTTCAGTTAATATAATATATAACAATAAATTTTCATGGCCTGCCCTACTTGAAAACATTGATACATCATTTGGAAGTAAATATATTTGATTATAATATTTCTTTTTCAGATCTTAAAACAATGCATCTTGTCAGCTAAACAAAGACAAAATACTTTATTTCAGTGTATAAACTGTATATTTAGGTTCACTTTTATCCTCAATTTCATATTTATTTCATATTATACATCTTCTCATTAAAAATTATGGTTGTTATATGACTACTGCAATAAAAGACAGATTGCTAATCATTGTATGAAGTTAAAATTCACAATATGCAAAAATATAATGGGTAATGGCCAGTGTTCCCTCTAATTTTTTTGGGGGGTGGGCGGAAAAGTATAGTGTCTGAGCGGCAGTCCCTTCGGGACTGGGCAGCACAGAAATAATAAATAAATAAATAAACAAACAAACAAACAAATAAAAAACCCACCCTGTTTTGCCTCAGAGAATTTCAAAATAAAATACTGTACTATGTGTCTATAACAGTGAGCTCATAATAGGGCAACTCTATCAATATCAAAATGCCACTTAAATAGTTGAGCTAGTTTCAAACTAGATTTTGATTTTCTTTCTCTCTTCCTTGCTCCCATTCTTTTTCTTTCTCTTTTCCTTCCTCTCTTTTTTCTATCTGTTTCTCTCTCTTCCTCTCTCTCTCCTTCCCTCTCACTCTTTCCCTCTCGGCTTCTGGGCAGGTTTGGAAAACTCTGAGTTGATGATGATTTTTAAGTGAGCGATTGCTCACTGCTCAGCTTAGAGGGAACTATGGTAATGGCTAAAGAACACTCTCACGTTCTGTGGAAGTTTCCAGATAATAAGAAAATTGATTGAGTAGCTATGGCCCTCTGGCTGTAGAATTCTGAGAGTTGAAGGCCACAGATCACAAAATTGCTGAAGTTGAGAAGCACTGGGATCAAAATTTTCAGAATCAACTTCTTCATGTGAAGTCACACAGCAAGCTAACCCTGACTTCTTGGCGTGCTTCACAAAGTGAGGAATCCAAAAATTATGAAAGTGATAATGGCTAATTTATTTATACCTAAAATGAAAAGAAAATAGCCCCAACTTGACCTCAATGCTCTTAAAATAGGGAAAGTGGATTTTTTTTTACTAGGTTTCAACTGTCTGATACTGTAACCTGTAACAATAAAGTAGTATTCCTGGAATTCCTGCACCATCAGTTTCATGACCTGGCCTACTTGAAGCAGTTACATAAAGGTTCCATTATGCAAAAGGCATACTACACTCCTTAATAAATGATACCTAGGGCATGCTACTCCTGATGGAACTGATGGAGTAGACAGAGACAATTGGAGAAAGTTGGTCCCACAAATATCCTGTTCTTGTGCTATTTAAGACTTTGTATATAATATGGGTTACAGCAGCAAGCTATTAACATTTATTAAGCATCCTAAATTTTGAACTTTTCCCAAAATGTCCTATAAATTCTCTATACGTTTTCCTTCTGTCATATCAATGTATCTTGGTGCATTCAGCAGCCATGTTTCAATGTCATATTCAAGCAGAACCTTCCACAATTCAGGCTGATTTAATTTATTCACTTTCTCTAAATCAAATATTGTACTATTTTCTTTGATAGATGTTTCTGGCGATTATTCTTAGTTCAATTCTTTAATAAAATGAACAGTTGTTACAAAATGAGTCACATCATTTACTCACATCTGCAACAAATATATTTTTACACATTTACAAATTTTTCATGTAAGGAAGAGGAAAATATGTGAGAACACAAGTATAAAACACATAATGTAGCGGGGGAAAAGCATAGTCATTGTTTCAAATCTTTGTAGGGACATGAAAACATATCTTTTATCAGATACACTTTATTTTTTTTCCATCCGTCCACCCAAAAAGTATTGACAAGCATAGCACATTTTCTTCAAAATTATTCTTCTAGTGGACACTGACATGAATATACACTCATACATACAGATATTCCGAATAAATCCAATCTAAGAAATCTAATTAAAAAAATAGATGTAACAATTTATTAGATTGTATCTTTAGTAAATGTATTCCAAATAAGTCAAATCTAATAATTAAATCTAAGGTTAATTTATGACGTGTATTCCTAAAAATTATCCTCAGTAAGTATAATTAATATATGTAATATATATCTATTTATCAGATTATATTCCTAATAAATCTAATATGTAGCTATCCTTTTGTTCAGGAGTTCCAGTACTTTATCATTGACAAAACAATCATTATTAGGCCCAAAGCAACAATGGAGACACAGGAGGAAGAGAAGAAGGAGGAGTAATTTCTGGGAATTTTGCAGTGTTTTGGAAAATATGACAGCATACTTTATGATTATCTAAGGTGATAATTATGAAATCATCATTACTGTTAAGGCAGAAAAATATTCAGCAGACCAGTGCATATGCATTTAGTGGTAGGATCCAGAATCATAAAGACCATGGCATGCTAAACATCTAGATGATGATTATCAAAGTAGGAAAAGGAGATCTTAAATTAAGGGACAATTATTTTGCCTGCTGCATGAGAGGATCCTTCTTGTCCCTGAGGCTTCTTGTGTGTTTGCTGCTGCTGCTACCAACAGATTGTGTGATGTCTCCTGCAGTGTGTGCCATTCATGAGTCTCTGAAAGTACAATACCAATATTTTCAGCCAGGTGATGTGATCATTGGTGGGATAATTTCACAGCTTTTCTCATTTTCTGAAGGAACAGACTTCAGCTCACACCCTACACCCAAGTGTGATGTTGAACCTGTGTAAGGAAAACTTCACTGATTTCTGTAATACTTGGCTATTTCCTGGCAGTGCCATTGAGTCTACGGAGATGGGCGGCATACAAATCTAATAAATGAATGAATGAATGAATGAATGAATGAATGAATGAATGAATGAATGAATGAATAAATAAATAAATAAATAAATAAATAAATAAATATGCTTTCAGCAACTTTAAATAGATTTATAGAAATCAGATAATTTTTACACCTTCATTCATTCATTCTGGTCTTCTTGTAATAGAAAATCGGAGATTTTGAAATGATGGTCAGACCCAAAACATACACGTGGTAACCATGTTAGTTTTCATCCCAGAAAATATTTGGCTTAAATTTAAAGCTCCAGCACTGAGCAAGCACTGCACACCAAGACAACTAGGCACAAGAACAGTTTTTTTCCCAATCGCTATCACTCTACTAAACTAATAATTCCCTCAACACTGTCAACTTTTTAACTAAGTCTGCACTTCTATTTCTACTATTTTTTTCTCATCATTCCTATCATCCTTTTCCTCCCACTTAAGATTGTTTAACTATAACTTGTTGCTTGTATCCTAAGATTTTTATTAATATTGATTGTTTCTTCATTGCTTATTTGACCCCCATGACAATCATTAAGTATTGTACCACATGATTCTTGGCAAATGTATCTTTTTCCTTTATGTACACTGAGAGCATATGCACCAAGATAAATTCCTTGTGTGTCCAATCACATTTGGCCAATAAAAAATTCTATCCTATCCTATCCTATCCTATTCTATTGGATATTATGACCTAAATTTCTTTTCTAGCTCTATGATTCTATGATATTTGACATATCTCCTATGCTCTGAGTTTATTCTGATCTTTAACATATGATAGTATCAAATCAGCCAGTAAGACATGCAAGAATTGATTATGTGAAGTGATAAACCCTGTCTTAACTTTGGCTCAATCTTCTTTTGCTTAAATACTTGGTATTATATACAGAGCATTATTTCCTATTCAAAAATCATGGGAGGAAAATAACTTCATATTTCTCTGACCTTGTGAGAGTCCAGAAACAAGTGGGAGTTTTTTGTGTGTGACTAGCATGTTGCATTACATGTAATTAGTCTGGCCTAGAAGAAAATAATCCATCATTGAACAGCATAAGTTAATGAAGCAATATTTAGTACGATATATTTTGCAATGTAAAACATTGCATTTGTTTCTAAGCACACAGTAGGACTTTTGAAATATTGGAGAAGGGTAAATCCATTACAGGCCAACAAGCTTGTTAGTTAAAAGTAACTTCAGTCTAATGTCAGGTTTCTCATTATCCAATGTTCTCCACCAGTACTTGCAAGAGTATTGTGTAAATGTTCACAACACTGAACTTCATGGCTTTCTGAACATGTGTCTTTTATTTTAGTGTAATGCTGAAAAAATATCAGCAGACCCTAGCCTTGGCATTTGGGGTGAATGAAATCAATGGAAACAGCATGATCTTACCCAATTGGACACTGGGATTTCACATCTATGATAGCCATTTTGATGCCCAGATAACTTATCAGAACACGCTGAACCTGCTCTTTAATCAGAAATCAGCTATTCTGAACTACAAGTGCAGCAAAAAGATACCAGTCGCTGTCATTGGGGGTATTGACTCAGAAACTTCCCTTCACATAGCTACTATCTTAGGGATCTACAAGATTCCTCAGGTAAAGTGGATTACACATCTATTTGTTTAGGAATTTATCTATTACAATGTTTCTCAATCTTGACAATATTAAGATGGATGGACTTCAATGCCATTGATATAGTTGGATGTACAACTCCAACCTGATGTGCTTAAAAAGTTATTAAGAAATGTATTATCCACATTTATTAAGAAAGTAATCGCATTCGTTAGAAAACTTATTACCTATATCTTATTGTTGAGATTTTCTCTACAGTGATGTTCAAAAGAAGATTGATCAGAGCAGAAATAATACTACTTATTCAAAGTTTAGTGTGGGAATACATAGAGTTTTAAAAACTAATTGCCAGCACCATTGCCAGCACTTTTTCTTCTTGTTGCATTAACATGATGCAACTTCATTCTTCTTTGCTGGTAATGTGATCATTATGAAATCAACATTACTCTCAAGGCAGAAAAAATATTTCCCTGCTGCTGTCAGGCCCTGTTGCAGAATGGGGAAAGCTACCCAAAAAGAGGTAGGGGAGGAAGACCCCTACCCACAATGTTGTTGGACATGGAACCCTCATCAACCAGCCTTGCTTTCCAGCCTATCCAAGTGACATGGGGCTGGGGGCAATTATCGCTTTACTCACAGTTCCTGGGGGACTGGCCAGAAGCATGTGCTGATCTCAGGCTAGGCTGGCTGGCTGGCTGGCTTGTGTGGAGGCAACAGCAGCTGTGATCATCTCTCAGGGGAGGTCATTGGCCCTGGATGCAGCAGGCTGCACTGACCCCGGCAGCTCTTAAGTTAAATGTGGAAAGCAGCATGCCTGAGAAGGTAAGGCAGCAAAAGGAGGTCCTCTCTTGGCCTTCCATGCTTGGCAGAAAGCTGCCGTGGGTGGGACATGGTGAGGCTTTGCTGCCTTTTGGACTCAGCTCTTGGCTTCCACAGGTCTTCTAGGGGACTGATGCTCACTCACCCTCCTTTTTGCCTACAGACCCACATGCAGCCCTTGACAGGTGCCACTTCTGGGCAATGGGCAAGCGTGCAAACAGGCAGCTTTCGGGGGAGAATGCTGTGCTGGGGACCGAGGCAACTGTGGCACTGTGGTGCAGCAAGGATCACACATGCAACCCTAGGACATACGCCCATCCACCAGGAGTGCTGCCAGCAGGCACTGGCCCTGTTAGGTCAGGGCACTTGGGCTGGCAGAGGCACATGAAAACTCTGGAGTCCCCGAGGCCTTTGGGATGGATCAGGTCATCCAAGACTTTGCTCCCAGGGAAGAGTTCCACTGTGGAGGGCTGTGTTTCTGGATCAGTTTCTCTTAGGTCCCCTGTCTGAAAGGCCTGCAGATGCTGAAAGCCAGACCCTAATGAAGCCAAGCCACATCATTTCCCCCCAGGCACTACTTTAGCTGAGTGCAGTGGACACGGAGCAGTTCTCCTTCCCCTGCTGTTGGCCTTACCTTCTCAGGCCAGGAGCTAGGCAAAGAATAGCTGGGTGGGGAGGGGCAAGTGGCTAGGCATGGCAATGAGTGGTGGGATTCAGCCAGTTCACCAAGCTTCAGAAAAAGTTAGCTAGTGAACCAGAACAAGCCAGCTGAATCCCACCTCTTGTTTTGTGGCAGCATTTACTTGGCACTGACCACTCTTAGATTGTAACCAAGAAAAAAACCAGAATAATTTTATTTTATTTTTTTATTTATTTTATCCAATACACAATAATACATAATGAAGGTTATAGAGGATATAGTAGAGAAGAAATACGAGATAAAGGGGAGAGACTATAGGACAGGGGATGGAATGCAATCTAGTGCGCTTATGTATGCCCCAAATTGACCTCTTAGGAATCTGGAGAGGTCAACCATGGATAGTCTAAGGGTAAAATGTTGGGGGTTAGGGGATGATACTATAGAGTCCGGTAAGGAGTTCCACGCTTCTACAACCCGATTACTAAAATCGTATTTTTTACAGTCAAGTTTGGAGCGGTTAATATTAAGCTTGAATCTGTTGTGTGCTCTTGTGTTGTTGTGGTTGAAGCTGAAGTAGTCTTTGACAGGCAGGACATTGCAGCATATGATCTTGTGGGCAATATTTAGATCATGTTTAAGGTGTCGTAGTTCTAAGCTTTCAAGACCCAGGATTGTAAGTCTAGTTTGGTTGGGTATTCTGTTTCGAGTGGAGGAATGAAGGGCTCTTCTTGTGAAGTATCTTTGAACATTCTCAATGGTGTTAATGTCTGACATGCGATATGGGTTCCAAACAGATGAGCTGTATTCGAGGATGGGTCTGGCGAAAGTTTTGTAAGCTCTGGTAAGTAGTGTGAGATTTCCAGAGCAGAAGCTACGTAGGATTAGATTAACAACTCTTGAGGCATTCTTAGCGATGTTGTTGCAATGGGCTTTGGTGCTTAGACCTTTAGTTATTAGTATCCTGAGGTCCCTGACCGAGTGGGGATTATCTGTGATAATTTGTTTATTAAGTTTGTATTTGAAGTTCTGATTCTTTTTTCTGATTCAATAATAATGAATCAAAAATAAATCATGAAAAATTAGAGCAAGTAGAGGAAAAATTGTATTTCATCCATTGTTAACCGGAGATGGGAAAATGCATGGCAAAAGAAAGAATATGTGTTGTATCCAGGGGACAGTTGAGAAACGTGGCCCGCCCTTTATCCCTGGGTGGGAAAATACAGAGCCTGGATTGGCTGGCTCAGCCTGGCAGCAGCAGATATAAATAGCTGCCAGGCGTGGCCATCTCATTGTTGTTGTTCCAACTAGTTTTGTTGAAGTTGCTGTTATTGTTTCCAATAAATCCTGTTAATGATTGCCAGGCCTACTGTCTTTCCTGGGGCAGATTTAATACTGGCGAAGAGGAAGTGACTTACCTGCATTGACTCTGAAACCAAGGTACCATTGATTCTTTTTCGCTTCCTGTGTTCCTCCGCCTGCCTTGCCACCGTCAGCCTTGTGTCCCTGGCCACCACTGGGAAAGATTTAATAATAAGTATAAATACAGATTAAAGAAGTTATGATGATATGGAGTCCGCAATGCAGAACAAATAGTGTGTTTTATTCAGCGATGGGCTCCTACGGGAACAGTCAGGAACGCAGTTCTGGTAGCAAAATTTGGAGCTCCACCCCAGAGCATCCAACTTGCACTGAAAGATGTTGAAACAAAATGCATAAGCCATGCCCACAGTGCGGTAGTAAAAATTTTGGTAGCCCATCACTGATTTTATTATTTATTTGTTTGTTTGTTTGTTTGTTTGTTTGTTTGTTTGTTTGTTTGTTTGTTTGTTTGTTTGTTTGTTTGTTTTGGGGTTTGTTAAGGATAGAAAAAAATGAAATCCTACATAGAGTCAGTTTGTGATTGGAATAGCCTGGTGATTATGCTGTAAACTAGGGGTGGGCAATTAATTTTGCCATGGGGCCGCATGAGAAATTGGGATGGTTTTAGATGGCTGGATTAATATAATTAACTCAGTTCTACCCAAAACTGTATATTATTGGGTATAACTGATTTAATTATATTATAATTATATATTACATTACATTATATTATAATACTATATTATATTATATTATTATTTATATTATATATATTATATTATATTATATATATTATATATATATAGTTATATATTATAATTATATTATAATTATAAATTAATTGCCCACCCCTTCCTTCCTTCCTTCCTTCCTTCCTTCCTTCCTTCCTTCCTTGTTCCCTCCATTTCTCCTTCCTTCCTTTCTTCCTCCATTTCTCCTTCCTTCCTTCCTTCCAACCTCCGCGGGCCGGTCACAGACAGCGGGCGGGCCACATCCGGCCCCCGGTCCGCACTTTGCCCAGGTCTGCTGTAAAAAAAAACCCAAATATTTTTTTTAAAAAAATAAAGTAAAAACCACTATATTTTTTGTGCTCAATATTTTTATATTTCCCTATTATGAATGTGCTTTTTTTGGGTATAATTTTTTTATTATGAATGTGCTTATGTTGGTCTTTAGGTTTCCTATTGTTTATATACTCCACCAGTGAATGATATAAGCCATCCATCTTTCTTATACCGCATGGTTCCTAATGAAGCACATCAGTATACAGGAATAGTCAAGCTATTACTTCATTTTCAATGGAAATGGATTGGGATCATGGCCATGGATGACGACAAAGGAGAAAAGTTTGTGCAGATCTTGGAGAAAAGCTTTAATGATAATGGAATCTGTACTGCCTTCTCTGAACGAATGCCGCCCCAAAGCAATATTTTAGACATGGTTGATAATTTCAATCACATGTTTTGGGAAATGGCCCTCTTGCTGAGTAAAGCAAGCGTCAATGTCTGTGTTATAAGTGCTGATGCTCACATGATGTTAGATTTGCAGATAGTGCTTAATCTTGCTGAATCAGACACGATGCTGCGTGTGCAGAAGGTATGGGTGATGACAGCCCATTGGGACTTTTCAGTGGAGCCCTTTTTAAATAATCTAAATATGCAGATTTTCCACGGCGCTTTGTCCTTTGCAAGTCACACCTCGGAGGTGTCAACATTTCAGAATTTCCTTCTCTCCCGTTCCCTGATGGACCATTTTAGAAGAGTCTTCTGGGAACAAGCATTTAAATGCTCATTTCCAGCTTCTGCAACAGAGAATGGCAGCTGTACTGGCAACGAGAGACTAGAAAGCCTTCCACGGCCTTTTTTTGAAATGAGCATGACCAGTCAAAGCTACAGTGTTTATAATGCTGTCTATGCTGTGACACATGCTTTGCATGCCTTTTATTCATCCAGAAATAAATATGGAACAGAGTTGGATAGAGAACACCGAAGGACTTCAAAATTGCAATATTTCCAGGTAATGCTGCATCTAGAAAGCAGATTTTTTTTAATTGCGTCATTGTTATTGTTAATGTTAATTCCTTCATTTATATAAGAAGAAGTCTCATTCTGTATAGAATGCCTTACTGAGCCTTCTCAGAGGAGATACAGAGAAGAAAAGATTGTGAGTATAAGAGTAGTCCTTGATTTATGACCACAATTAGGAACAACATTTCCATTCCTAAGCAAATCAGTTAAGTGACACCTGTCCATTTTTTAAACATGATTGTTAAGTGAATCATTGTAGTTGTTGAGCAAATTACATGATCATTAATGAATCCAGTTTCTCCCATTGACTTTGGTATCAAAAGTTGGATGAGGAGGATCACAAGGATCCAGGACATTACAACTATTGTAACTTTGATCACTTGACTGTAAGGATGCAGCAATATTTATAAGTGCAAGGTCTAGTTGTAAGTTATTCTTTCAGTGCCATGGTAACTTTTAATGATCACTAAATGAATGGTTGCAAGTCTAGGACTAACTGCAAACAATGGAAATAAATATGTGTAAATAGATTCCATAATTGCAATAAAAAGGACTAAAGGTATTCTGAGATTGTATTATTGTAAATTTGGAAAGAAATGAGAGATGTATTTTTGCAGAAGTGGGATGCTACAAAACCATAATTTATAACTAGGACATCAAACCCATTCTTTTTCAGAACAGTCTAATTTAAGTAATAAAAAATTGCACAATATGTTGTAGCAGAAGAAAAAATACATATCTGCTTTATAAACACTTGGAAACTGTCCAGAGTCAATAGAAATTAGACAACGTATCAATTTAATTCAATAGAAATACCATATTCCACCAAAAAAGGCACCAGGTCTTATTTTTGAGGGATGTCTTCCACTGACTCTCCTCACTTGCATATATTGCCCCGGCCTCCTTTTCACTATCCGAGGCCTACAGGAACTTCTTCTGAGGCCAGCAAGGCCAGCAAGAGTTTCCTGAACGCCTCTGCAGCCAATAACAGACCTCTGGAGCTCTATTATCAGCTTCAGAGGCCTTCAGCAAAACTTTGTGACCTTGCCTGCTGCAAAAGAAATGGGCTGGGATGTGTGAGGCCCAGCTGCAATTGTCTGAAGGTAAGTAGTAGAGTACCCGTTCACCTCACACTACCTCATGCACTCCAGTGTGTGATCTTAACTAGGACGTATTTTGTGAATAGGGCTTAAATTGGACACACGTGTAAAAATCAACATAGGGCTTATTTCAGGATGCACCTTATTTTCAATGAAACACAGTGGTAGTATTAGTAGTGGTAGTCAAGATAGTATTAGTAGCACTATTCTGCTGGCAAGTAGTAAACCTTAGTTTTGAAATATTTGGATTCCCATCGATGACATGGGTACATCAAGATATTTCTATACCAAAAGAAAGTTTCGTCTGGTTTTTTTTTTTTAAACCCATTATCTGATAGTTCTTAGTAACTGAGCTGAACTGAAATATTTGGTTGGGGAAGGACATATTGGGACTGCCAATAATGGAGTGATAAAATAATTAAATAATGTCTGAGTACAGTAGTACCCCTAGATACGAGCATAATTCGTTCCAGAAGGGAGCTTGTATATCGAGCAACTTGTATCTGGAACAAATAGCTTTAGACTTTGTTTTTCCCCTCTGAGATAACCAAAAGCAAGGATTCTTGCGCCACCTAGTGGACGCTCGGCTCGTATCCCAAATTTGAGCTCCGGACTGGAACAGAAATTTCTCTCCCCTCGTGGCTCGTATCTTGAAATACTCGCATGTGGAGCAGCTCGTATCTAGAGGTACTACTGTATAGCACATCTCTATTTCAAACCAAATGATTTTCACAAGTCAAACAATTTTCACTGTTTCTACCACTTTGGTAATAATACTTGCCAAAACTTCATTTATTCCAGCTTTATCATTTCTTAAGGCAAATCTCCTTTAACAACTGTGCCGGAGACAAGGTGTCTTTTGACAAGAAGGGTGAATTGCTAGGTGCATTTGACATTATCAGTTGGGTTACTTTCCCTAATAAATCCTTCATGAAAGTAAAAGTGGGACAAATGAACCCTCAAGCAGAATCAGGCAGAAAGTTCTCCATCAATGAAAGAAAAATCACGTGGCCAGACCATTTTAACCAGGTGAGACCAAACTGAACTGTCTAGTTTGAAAATCAAAGTAGCAATTGCAATTGTTATAATAAGAAGACAAATTTGACATTGTTGATCCTGTTTGGGAAATTTTAGCAAAGCTAGTTTGCAAAAAGAAGGAGGACTGAAAGAAATTGATAGCTTCTGTTCTCTTTTCCCTCAAGGAAATAGAGAATTTTCAAATGAGAAAATGCTCAGGTGCCCTGAGAAGGTTCTACTCATCATAGTCAGATTACTGACCTTGTCATGGTCAGATCACTCCCTGCTGAGGCTGGACTGAGCCAATTGACAGGCCAATACCCCACCTTAGTGAGGCAGAGCTGATTAGGTGGTTCCACCCCAGGTACCAAATGGACCCGGCAGAGTTTCAAAAGGAGTTTGGGGAAATACCTGACTCTTTTGTCTGCAACTCGGCAGAGTCCCTGATGACTGCCTGGAATAAGGCCACATCAGGCCTCCATCTTTCTGTCTTAATGTAGCTGCTTCGTAAAGTTAAATTATTTGAATCCCACCACTGACACTGAGCAGTCCTGAAATCAAATAAAGCAAGTCAGAATGATCA